>NW_013666014.1:39303-50953 GCF_000517525.1 Limulus polyphemus | reverse complement strand
GACAAATATTTCAAACATCACGAAGCCCTTAGTGGGTTAATTGTGTTGCACTGCATATCCGAAGATTCAAGAATCGAGCCACGATCTGTCGACTAATATGTCCCGACTTGTAGTTCTTGGGTAGTTATAATCTTGGCATTAAATCTCACTATTCATTTGAGTGGATGCTGCTAAGTGATAGCCTTCCCTCTAACAGTTCTGAATTAGGGCTACGCTTGGATCTTGAGGTCTCTGACCTGACTGTTTAGACATGTGTTGTTTTCGGGTACAAAATACCGAAAAACAAATTAACTGTAAAATGTTTCTATGTATATTTTGTTAACTTTCATTCATTATGCCATTCAAGAGAGATTTAACATTCTCAGATCTTAAGACAACTACTGCTTTAATTGTTTAAGTCAATATATATGTACATATATGTATATTGGAAATAGCTATGGAAAGAGTGAGTGGAATGGGTATAAAATGCAAACATTATGGAATTGATCCACTCTACTGTACGAAAATGACACTGCCACATCAGTATAATGCCCCAAAAATACAGACAGAAAACTATTCACAGCACTAGTGTGCTAATGAACACATCGTTGCCAGTACAGAAAGGCCACATGACAAACGTGTAAATATTCATGAAACTGACTAAGGCGAAATTTAATTTCAGTAGGAACTGTAAGAAACCCCGGAGAGGGTATGTGATAACAAAAGCTGTATATGTAGAAAACATTATCTCTTAAAATTGATGTTCAGTAACTCAAAGTATGCTCTTTACAAGATATACAACAATCCAGTAGAGACCTTGCCAATGACCTAGTTGTATGTATATAACAGTAAAGAAATAAGCCTTAACTTAAAAACGAGAAGTACTGCTCTGGTTAAAGGGAATACAAAATACTAGTGCACTAAAGAACTTATTTGCTTTCCTCTTGTATTTCCTATAATGATGTATTGTATTAATAATAAATTAACCATTTAGTTGCTGTTACTCGCCGTTTGTAAATCCTATATACATGTATCATCTTTGCGTTTCCATAACTATTTCCAGTACTTTTCGAGGAAAGTGTTTCATCTTTTGAGGCTTTACACCTAGCTACACCACATTACACCACTACAAGTCAAATATGTTACTCAATAGATGGTGCAGAAATATAAGAATGTCAAGCTTAGGAGCAACAGTAATGCATATAAGATTTTCTAATCTTATTTAAGTTTTTAAACACACATAACGAGTCTTTTTTTTTTATCAGAAACGTGTGACATTTAATCTAATTTGGACTCGTTTTCACAATGGTACATTTTATAGAGAACCCTCAACATTAACGATTAATAATATTAACAAATAGAGATGAGACAAGCTAATTATCGTTTTAACTGACAGGATATCTGGAATAGCGTGGAATTTGTATAGTTTAGTTAATTATTTGTTGCTCTATTATCAAGGAACATTTTAAAGCTGTTATGATAAAATTATATACAATAGATTTTGAAGCAGTAACTGGTGATGAATGACAGTAAATTTATTTTTAATACAATGTTTGCATCAATGAACAATTTCCCAACACTATCTTTTAGGGAAAAGGCTGAAGGGTTAACTGTAAATATGGATACAAGAGATAAGATGAACAGAAGCTGATAATTAAGTCTTGTTAGAACGAGTAATTAGTAGAACGTGTTGCAACAAACTATTTCATTTTAAGTATATGAGATACCATGTTCGTTTTGCTCTTTTTTTAGGCAGTACTTAAAAGACTCAAATATATTTTATATAATATTCATTCCTTAATATTTTCTTTTCTGAATAAGTAAATACCGAAACTCCAATATGAGTAGGAGACCATATCTTGGAACCATCACCCAAGGGGGAGTTAGTAAAATACACTTAAATTCAACACGTAAGTTATAAGTTACTAAACCACAGTAACAGAAGGTTCAATAGATTCATAACGGTTATAATTAAGTTCGATTTGACCAAAATTGAAAGTTAGTGGCAGATGATTGTTTCACAATAATAAAGAAAAAACCTTAATAATAAATCTCAGTTGGCACAGACGTTTGCTGGTCATAAACGCTGATTAAGACAAAAGTCTTAACATCATTCTCTTTTCTCTTTACAATTGGCTTACTATACTGGATACTGGTGAAGAAGACATCCTTCGAACACCAGGCAAATTGTGACAAAAACTAGCTCTGATTGGATCTATATTACAATTCTAAGTTCCATTAAGACTTCACATAGTGTCTTTCTTGTCAGCAGTCGAACCCCAATAAGAGAAAGGTATAACTGGAAATATTTGAAATGTTTATTTATACGGGATGAAGCATAAATAGACCACTTTTAAAAATCATATAGAATTGCTAAAACCTACTTTTTTTGGTCGAACTGCAACTCCTAATGATGGAAATACTGTAGCACCACCTTCTTCGACATCTGTCAACTATAATATATATATATATACATAAACAATTGTAAAGATATTTACATACAATCTAACACTCTGATAAAGAAGTACTGATATCGAACATAGATGTACTATCTTTCATTTATACGTTAAAACTAATGTAACTGTTTCGCTTTATATATATTACAGGTAAAAGTGGAGAAACACAAATAAAGGACTTTTTTAACAACCATCTGTTTTTGAGTGAATGAAAACCACCTATAAGGTTTAGTAATTAGACGTTAGAAAAAAAAAGTGAAGTATTCTTAGTTTGTAACTACGATTTGATCTCACATTAATGAACTTCTGATTATAGAAATGAATGATTATTCACATAAAATTTAAGTAGATCAATATTTACATCTCATCTAAAAACAAACTTGAACCATCTATGATTTAATACTTATGACAATATAATGAACATATTTATATACAGATGAATTTTAATAACAAAAAAGTTTAGTTTTGGATACAACAACAACTTCAATACAAATGGTGGTAATTTGTTTGATGTTATAAATAATCGTACATTCATACTTATACAGTTTTAGCTATGTTCAAACTGGAGAAAATGGTATTTTAGATTTAATTATTATGTCGAAAATATATAATTGTGAAGTAGGTGAAGTGATTGACAGCGATCACTGAACTAGTTTCATTTTTTGACAATAATTTTGATAACAATAATAATGCTAAAGGTAATAGAAGTTACTATAAAAAATTATAAATCTGATAGATTTCCTTAACTATAAGGAAAGATGATTTAGCACAATATATTATTATTTATGCCCTTATTGAAAAGGTGCTAATGTTATTTTATCCAGTTACAGAAAATATTACAATGAAAACAGAGAATGTCATTAAAGACAAATGAATGGAAGAAGATTTTACATGACATCTCATAATAATTTCTTTAAACATCAATTACAAAACCAAATTCAATTGATTTTTTATAAGGAAAAAACAAATACAGTAATCAAAAATATATAAAAACTATAAGAAAAAAACTGATAACTTGTAATATGGTTGATTAAGAGAAAGAAAAATTGTGAAGAAATCATCTAGAGAAAATAAGTAAAAATGCATTCTGTCTAAATAACATTATAAATTATACCATAATATTAAAAATTAAAAACCACAAACAACAATACATACAAAGTACTAAATTAAATAATACAAATATTTTTGAAAACAATCATAATAATTAAAATATTAAAACACATTACCAGGTATAATGATCAATTCTTATATACATTTTTACTATTTTAGCTAAGTTAATTTTGTTAATAGAACACAATATCGTGTGTAGCAGTTAGTGAAAGCCTAAGGAAAAGGAACAAACTGTCAGTAGTTTTTATATTATTGAATTTCTAGACATTTGTGCATCCTCTTCAGTCTCACATTGTACTGTGAGACTGAAGAGAATACTCGAATGTGTCGTAACTAGTTTCTTTAATACAAAATCTTATATTTAAAATCTTATTTATTGAGCTTTTAATTCTTTTATATGCATTTTGAATTGTTATTGTAATACTTAAAATCATACTAATATTTCTACATATCAACAGTTAAATAAATGAAAAATATCCTTCTAACTGCAAGATGATTAGTTTGGTTACTTGCATTAGTTATAATGGACTAATTAACTATATTTAATTAATGTCACTCCTACTATAAAAAATCGGACATCTGACCACCAGCCAGACTTCCTGAAAATGTATTTTACAAATTTTACAAAAAAATACATATACCCGTTTTATCAAATATAAAAAAGGCATACAAAGTAGCACGAAGTTTTACTTTACGAATCTCTACAGAATATCAATTTAGTTATTTACTTTACATCATTGCACATTAAGACCTATAACTAACTAATTGAAAATGAAAGGATAAAATATGTAAAAAATAATAATATTTAACTGAGAGTATAATATTTATGAAAATTAAAATAACATAAATATGAATGTTACACTGTCTTGCCACTTAATTATGACCTCCTCCACTTATTATCATGGTTAATATATATACAAAACTGTAAGTATATTTACATACACTTTACTCCTCTAACAGTGAGAAGTACTGACATTGAATATTGGTTTATTTTGTTGATCTAACTGCACAATAGCTTATTTTCTTAAAACATGTAGTCAGAGAATTTTCAATTATAATATAGACCTTGAAATAACCAAGATCTAGAAGAGATGATTTTTGTTGTTGCTTATAGAGGGAATTACTACTTAGTTAGGCTAAGGTGAACGATAAATCCTTTTTAGGTTTCCAATATATCTTTGTTTTAAGTGTTGTCTTACTAATGAGTTCAATCTCTCAATGCTAGGCTTACTAAAATTGGAAATAGAAATTCATAATTTATTTCATCAACAGAGGTATTATTCAAGGAAAGCTTCTTCTTTCCTGTTACGGTTTTTTGTTTTTATTTTGAGTATTGTTTTTTGGAATGGCATTCATGAGTGCAATATTCTTTAAAAAATGACACTGATGTGTTTATAAGTACAATATAATGCATATTATGAAAAACATTTTATTTGCCTCTTTAATGAGCAGAACAAAAACACTCATCTCTTACTATCATATTTACACACACCATGGAATATAATTTTTTAACGAGATCACTTTACTTATATGTATATATACAGAGAACTTATTTATCATAAGTTTCTATAACCACCTATTCTAACTAATATTTTAAATTATATCCAATCACCACTACTTTACTGTAAATGTTAAAATTATTTTTCAGTTATTTGAAAATTACATAAATATACTTCTATCATCATTAAACAATGAAAACAAAATAGAACAGTTGCAAAAGGCAATAAAACTCAAGTAAAATAAATACATTAAAGTTTGCTTAATTTTTTGGAAGACTTTAAACTTATAAAACTATTCTCTGGTACAAAAAAAACTTCATAATTATTAATGTTTTTAGAAAGGGTATGTATGATTGAAAAATTGCATTTTGATTTCATCATAGACACATTTTTGTCACTTACATAAATCATGAAAGTAGCAATTCTCTGACCAATAAATTCTTCTAACTTGCTGATCTGGAAATAAACGAAAGTTGGTTATTTAGTCAAGCATTACATCATTCGCTATCACAACATCAAGAATAGATGAGCTTTTTGAATGTCTTTAAGTAATAGTTTGTTTGGTTTTTGTTAGACAGAAAACTACACAATGGCTATTTTTACTCTTCCCAACCCCGCTATCGAAATCCGATTTTTAGCGACTTATCGGTAAGATATCAGAAACACGAATTAGTTACGACAAAAATTCATAGTGATTTGTTGTTGTTGTTAAACCCAAAGGTAAATAATAACTTATCTGTATTGTGCCCACCACGTGTATCCAAACCCGGTTTTTACTGTTATAAGCCTTCAGACTTAACCTCTTACCACTAAGAGTTTAATACGTAGTAAATGAAACAAAGTACTTTCCAAAACAAGAAATAAAATAAATTTAAACTTACAGTAGAATATCCTTGTAACCTAGTGAGGTAATTTTAAAACAAGACTCTCAATCAAGAAGACTCCAAGTAACTAGCACGCATTTAAAATATTTCGTTTTTAGAATAGGAAAAAAAACAATTTATTTGGTACATTCGGCAGGCTCATCCTTCATTGGTTTTGTAATACTATATGTAAATATCAATACAGAGACAAATAGTACTGCACGACCTACTAAGATGATGGTTGCTACTAAAAGGATGGCAATAAATTCGTAATTTCAGTACTTATTGCATTATGATCTTAAAAAGAAAGAAAGAAATGACAGTATATTCTATCTATATAAAACACGTCAATATGTTGTGTGTATCTGTTCCTCATATATTTCCACATTTCTTGATCAATCAACAATAAACTTGACATAGCGATTAAAAAAATGACATGAGGTAGGTCACTGGGGTAAGGAGTTGGACCCCCCCCCCCATTTAATTCGGAAAAACCACGAATACTGTATATCCCTCAGCATTAGAATGAACTATGTAACTACTGTTGTTAGAATTCTTGAAAACAGTACGTCTTTCTTTTCAGTGTTGATACCTTTATGCATTTTTATTGTACTTTTAATGTTTATTATGTTAAGAAAAAAAAACAGAAAGACAATTTCCTATCCAGCTGCCCCCAGTGGCACAGCGGTATGGCTGCGGACTTATAACGCTAGAAACCGGGTTTAGATACCCGTGGTGGGCAGAGCACAGATGGCCCATTGTGTAGCTTTGTGCTTAATTCCAAACAAACATTGTTCCTATCCAGCTAGTTAGCTATATTTATTACCATGTTAATTTCTACTTTTTATCTTAACAGGTAGCTTTCTTTGATCGGAAGTTAATATTAACTAGCCGAATGGCCGTAATATGACTGTAAATTCTGATTAATATTTTTTCTGAAAATTAAATCTAAATAAATGTTTCATGAACATGTTTTCTAAAAATAACTTATATTATAGTAACAATATATGTATAAAGAATGTTTATCCTTTTTCTAGTGTTACACGAAAACAGCATTTTGGTCATCTTCTGTAAGTGGTCCTTGATTAGAATTTTGACTTGTGTATACTTTTATGTTATGTTCAAATCTGCTTCTTCATAATACCTTATACATTAGATTGAACCACGCGAAAAACTAGTCGAAGAAATATTCAGACATGGTCAGAAGTCTGGCCCTGCGATCTATTAATTGTGTTGACAAAGGCAAAAAATTTGAAGTTGAAGGGAAAATGCATGAAGGTTATAACTTCTTATAAAACATGCTTATAACATTTTTGACTAAATTTTTAAAAATCTCTTACTTAAGTTAAAAAACATCAATATTAAAAAATTAACATAAAATCTCTACTTGATTGTGATTTGAACACGAGGCTTCCACATAATAGTTCAGCGTTATAACCACTATGACACCCAGTCTTTATAAGTGGATGTTAACAAATAATTCAAAACCCTAATTTAAACTACCACGTTATTATGATTTTTCTTTAAAGTGATGAATTAACAATTTAAAGTTATAACAAATCCCCATCTGACTGGTATTTGAAAGCGAGACTTTCTTGTGAGACCAACCATTGAGCCAATTTGAGCGTTACCAACAAAGCAGGCATTACGAACAGAGAATGGCTTTTATATGTATATATATATAAGGAGCTAAATCATTAACACTTATTATTGTTTCTTTTTTACTTACTTATACGTTCCTTTGCTCAACATGCTTGAAGAACGGAATTCTGACTAAAATTATCATTTGTGAAATTAAATATTGTATTATTAAAATACGAAAGGTTGTTGTTTTTTTTATTGTTTTTAATTATGCACAAAGCTACACAAGGGCTATCTGTGCTCTGCCCACCACGGGTATCGAAACCCGGATTCTAGCGTTGTAAGTCCGCAGACATGCCGCTGTGCCACTGGGGGGCAAATACGAAAGGAACTTAAATGTCACAAAACTGTAGTAATAAACTCATTTTTTTTGTTCTATGAATTCTTATTATCCATTTTTAACCAGTGCTGAATGGTAAAGCAATGATAATATTCTAAGATAACCAAGTTGGTGAAACATCGATAAACATTTGTAAAAATATTAGCATAATTCCTATCAATTTTGATATTAAATCTAGAATTTTCTAATATATATCAATATTATCTTGTTAATAACGATTTAGCAAATGAAATGCAAAAGAGACAAATTTGTAAAAAAAATAGTTAAAACATTTAAAAGGATTAATTTTACTTATTCCTTATGTCAAGTAAATAAGGAAATAAATAAATGGTTTATATGCTGTATTTATATGTATGCTAAATTATTTTCTTAAAAACACGTACTCTGGAATTTTCAATTATGATATGGCTTTTAAGAGCACCAAGTTACAGTAGGGATTATTTCTATGGTTGCTTATATATTAACAGGCAGATAAATTCGTGTCATAATATGAGAGCCCACTCGTTTCATTTGTAACTTGGCCTCCCTAGTTTTGTTTACTTTCTATCTTAACTGAAGTTTCAAACAAAGTAGTCTTTTGAAACCCTTACCTGCCTGGTTGAGTTTGTCATCAAGTGAAAATCAAAATGAGTTACGTAATGCCCTCCAAGACCATAGTTTGATACCTGAAGACACAAAAGAATAAAAATGAAGCTGTTTGAACCATATGTAAACACAACTATGATCTGGTATCTTTCCTGCAGAACGTTTTATTTCATGTCAATGTATCGTTTTTACCAGAACGTTTTCCGACAATGGATGGTGGTCTATGGTTGCTACTATTTTTATATTTGTATTCATCAGTGAAACAAACACACAATGTAAAGGGTCCTTCACAATTTTCACGAGCGTAAAAACGTTTACAAAAGGCTTTCATTAACTGCATAATATCTGATTTAAAAAATATGCTGGAATCATAACTATTTCGTTCAGGCATTTACTACAATATCTTAAAACAAACTTAAAATCAGATATTAATATAGTGACTGATCTATTGATCCATTCATTTGAAAATACAAAAACTACTAGTCAAAAAGTTGCAAAAACAAAATCAAAATTAGTTAAATGTACGTTTGTTTATTAAAGAGACAATTGTACGATTCAAAATTCAAGTTTATACCAGTAAGCCAAGGTATTTAGTTACATATAAAACGTGTTAACTTCTGAGTTTATCCTATTGAATATCACAAATTTATACTATATTATCTACAGTGAAAGTAGAAAAGATTACCATATTAGACCCCAGCTAACCACGTTACTTGATGACACCACGCTTTATATTATTCACTGATTTTATTATACGAATAGCTAAGAAGAATATTTCGCAGCAAAGGACAGAATGACTTTCTTTAGTCACATGACCAGTGGCTTTGGAGTAGTTCAACGTGTGCCACCAGAGGGTGCTATCAATTATCCTCTAACAGCAGAGGGTAAAAAGATAATGTCTCTGTAGTGTTAGATATTGTCAGCAGAAAATCTAACAAACTGATTTCATTACAAGTATGGTCATTATGTGTGATATCTTAGAGGATAATCATATGACCCGTATTCTGAATTTATAATGTTTTGTGATAATTATATATAATGATTAACTTAGTTTTATTTAATAGTTTTTTGTTTATATTTTACTTAAGTACACGTCCATGAATTTTTCGTGTCAGTAACTTGATCTGAGATAACTATGGTGATAGTAAGACACTCTATTACACTTTGGCTTGACCACTACGACGAGATAATGTAAACATTTTGTTTTTCCTAAAGTAACTCTCTCGATTACATCAGTGACATTACAGGATCTCTAAAAATTATAATATTTTTAAACTATTATTATTTTTATATTTGTGTTTATCAGTTAAACAAACCCATCATGAAAAGGATAGTTTACAATTTTCGAACGTGCAAAACGTATACTCGGGAGGAAGACGGGAGAAGCTTGTGCAAAAAAACAAAATGTCTAAAGGATGTCATTTGTTAACAATAAATAACTTTTACAACGACTTTGATTTTTTAGACCCAAACATCTCTTTTTTTTTGTTTCCCAATACCGTATTTATAATAACTAATATCCGATAATATCTCATTAAAAACTTTTCACCTTATGCACACGCTTTCATAGGAAAGATGGAGGTAAAAAAAAAAGCAAACTTTTTGTGTGCTCGTGAAAATTACCAAAACATTGAACGAACCCTAAACCCAAATAGTTCTTTCCTACGTCCAAAGACACTATTAGTACAACTTGTTTACCTCGATATTCAAGTATGTTAATTTACAGGTACTGACTATATTGTATGTCTACTATCAATGTTTTTCTTTTAAGTATAAAATTCACAGTTATTAGAGCTACATGCGGTCTGTTGAATGCATGTTCTAACTGTATGCTTATTTATCAAAATGCATTGCTTTCCTTCATGGTCATGATTCCGAGCTTACTGTTTAAATTATTCTTACACATATCTTTACAACGATATTGAATAAATAACCTGTTTAATCTCTTTATAGGTACTTTATCAAATTATTTGAAATCAACAATTTTCAACCTGAACGGCATATTATGCGTGTGGTACAGTTGGTAGTAGGGTGCTTTTTTAACACATTAAACTACCACGTGCAACGTAGACTAAATGGCCAAGTCAGAGACCCATATGATTCAAAAAAAGTAGTCCCGAATTCTGAACTACCCTAGAGAGAAAACAAACAGATAGCAGTGCCTGCCGCTACAAGGGATTGACTTTCACTCTTATAACACGCTTATAGATAAAAGTGTGGTAGTATTTCTCGAACCCGACACGCTAAATTATAGGTCAAGCACGGTCCCTATAAATTAGTTATAGTTAATCTGTGTAAATGTATGAAAGACGAGTAAGTTATTTCTTTTTGGGGCTGGTGTACGGTATAATGCCACCTTTGAACTTTTATTAATAAAAATTAATAGCTCATAAGATCCAAACATGAATATATATAGACATTTCAACCACACATCACAGCAACCATGGGACATTTTGAAATATAAGTTTGACTTTTTGATAAATATACGAATTATAAAGCAATAAAAACCACTAAGTAACATAACAATATAGTATGCCGTTATGTAGCCACCCGTAACGGCTAGCTTACAACTTATATTTCTTACATGACCGGCCTATATGTTACACAGATTGTGTTACTTAAGATTCATCGGTATCTCTTATGTTCTTACACTAACTAAGCTATTGTTTACTACAGAAAATTATTAGTTTGATAAAGAGGCGTGCATTCAACATCATTTAGATAAATTTCGTATCTTTGCATTCCATACATTATTCTATCTTATACATAAAAACTTACCTGCGTTCTATACAACTGTTTCAGATCCTACAGGCTAAAGCGCACAATGAAATCTAAGGTGCTTGCTATTTACCCTCTCGTGGACTCCGTAACTTACGAACAATTACCTTCTTCTTTAGATGTCAAATTCTCACAATAACAGTATTTGTATGAAAAAATCGATCTACAAAGAAATTACTTCAACAAGATAAACAAACACATAAGGAAACTCGTTAATTCTATATCTTTCCAAAGCACGCAAACAACACAAAACTGTTAATAGAACTATACTATACACCTGGAAAAAAGTTAAGCACCCCCAAATATTTTTCAGGATTGCTTATTGAAAATAAGGTTTAATTTTCATGATGTTGAGCAATGTTCATAATTTCAAACATAATTAAAAGGATGTGAGCGTTC
>NW_013666014.1:33093-38465 GCF_000517525.1 Limulus polyphemus | reverse complement strand
TGTATATTTCAAACATAGCGAGTAACATGCATCACAATGTACTAACTAAAGAATTGGAGATTTTCATTCACTTCATTTAAGGAAAAAAAGATATTTCTACCGACAATAGGTTGCGAGAATGAAAATAATCCAAAGTTTTAGATGATATATTCATGACTTCGACAACGTTAGAAATAAGATAGCTATAACAAAAAAATGTCCAGATAGTTGAATTTTACAGTTCTCAACACCACCAACTTCAAAAATTAAGTTTTTAATCTAGCTCAGCTAAAACTGAATTTGAAATTATGTTTTACAAAAAACAATGAATCAATCTCCAGAAAAAAAAACGATTTCATTCGAACCCAACGTTTCGACTTACGCCTTTCTCAAGGTTACAGTATCGCATAGAAATACAAACTGATAATCGAAAAGAATACAAGTAAAACTATGCGACAGAAAATAGCAAGATATCGAACAGAAACAAAACAACAGTAATAATTACAAAGGCCAAGAAATATTTCTGCTTATTTTAAGGTTATACGATTGAATCAGGAGAGACTCTATGAATTTACTCTCAAGGAAACTACTACATTTTTTTCTAAGAGCTTAATATTGAATGGTGTTTTATTTGCTATACCATGTTTCATTAGAAAGTGTTCAGCAGTAGCCTCTTTATAATCCACATTCAAAGTGGCATGGATGTATTCCTTAAAATGTTCATGAACTGGACAACTAGGTTCACCAATGTGTTTATCATAACACTTGGTACATGTCATCTATTATAATAATATTCAGTTTTTGTCTATTCTGAATAAGTGCACACGCCTTACTACCTAAAAGCGTATGCGCGCGCACTTTATTTCAAAAGATGTAAACAAAAGATGGATTTACGTAAATATACTTTAATAGACATTTGTACACATAATAAAAAGCTTATCAAAGTTTTCAAAAAGGTCTAACGTTAGGTTGTAGAATAAGTCTCGAACTAATTCTTTAATCACTACAGTTTTACTAAAAACTACGCAGAACTATGAAATGTTATCGGGAACAATAGTGCGTGTGCACTCTGAATGAGATTTAAATAACACTCTTTAGCCATTCCCCTGTATTCTAGGGCAGGAAGTAGAAAACATAGTGCGAACGTTCCAAAACAAATTTTCAACTCTTTCGACTGTACAAAGGATAAAAGATATTTGGTAGTAATAAAAGTATATTTTTCTTTATGTTTTAAGGCCAACTAGATAATATATATGTTAAAACACCAAAATATTATTTACTAATTAACATTTATTCACCACTTAAAACTTTTTAAACACTGACTCTATAACGTTAGTAATAATAGGCATATTTGTAGTCTAATTTAAGCATTAGGCCTAAAAAATAAACGTAACGTAAGACTTAGCTGAAACACTACTTCTTAAATTTTATTTTGCTTTTGGCTATGTAACGAATTTATTACTATATATTATTAGTTATAATTATTATATTATAATAATAATTATTAATTATTATATTATATTATTATCCATTATTAGTTTGCTATAGTCAGTGAGCTATAAACTTTGGAAGCTATAACTGTGATTGATATAACGCTTACCATTCGGAAAACGTGAGATATCTGAACAGGAACCTTTACAAAGTTCGAACATTACAAAACGTTTAACTTCGGTGGATTCTCATCGGGCATTAGTATTTTTTACAAAAATATTACCTAAAGTCACCGATAGGAAAAATATCGGTGTGTGTGGCTGGTAAATAACGGAGGACAAAGCTAGCTAGCTTCCCGTTAAGTGAATCGTACCTACATCAACTCGTAATTAACTCGCTCATCGTGAACTTTCAATAAGTTCCACACTAGAAAAAAGACTTTATATTATTTGTAAGTTTGTGAAACTTTTGTTTATAAATCATTGTTTGTAATAACTATTTGTAATAATTGTTATTGTAAATTGCACTGTTGTGTGTATATTAAACCGTATTTGTGTTAAAAAAGAAAACTGTGTGTGTATCAATCTTGTTTGCAAATATTAAAAACTGACTACATATCGGCAATTATTTCAATACTAAATCCAAAGTACAATTTAACTACTGAATTTAAATTATCAGTTAACTCGGCTTCGGACTAGTCGAAATTCTAAAACGTAACACATTATTAAAGATAGTTGATCTAGTGTATATTTCTTTCTTTTTTTTACAGTAAAGAGTTTTGTAGACCCAGTATTTAAATTACCAGTTAACCATTTGAAATTCTAATACGTAACATCTACAACTCAATGTCATAAGAATTCTGAATTAAACTATTTTGCTGTTATATCACTGAAATGATATTTAGAAAAATAGAATAAAAAACAAACCTTTCAAACAAATCAACATGAATATTGAGCATTCAACATAAACACCATAGTTGGCCTAAGAACAATCAGGTGATAGTTTTGTTACTAAGCGACGATGTATATTGTTGAGCATTACCACAAAAAAAAAAAAAAAGGAGCGTGAAAGCGTTCTCGACAGAGTGAGAAAGGGAATAAGCCTTTTATAGTTGGTGATAGTATTAAGCATGGCAGAGTTTAGCCCTAACTAAACTAAAGCAAAAAAACATACACAAGCTACAGTGTTAATTTATCTCTTTATTGAACATAAGCCGTATTTAGTAAAGGATTAACTAATGTTAGGCCTAAAACAAGTGGTCTTATAGATTTCGGTATCTGTGATTAGAACTATTTTGTATTATTCTAGAAATCCTGTTTTTAAAGAAGCACTGTTAAAATAAAGATACTATTTTGACCGCAAATGTCTTGCAGGTCTCTGCTTGTTTCGTATATTACATTTTAACACCACAAGTCATCTAGTCCATTGTTTCTAGCAAAACAATTTTTTGCTTTACAATCATTTTTCTTATTGAAATCCGAATGAATATGTAATTTTTATTGCAATCCTCGAGTTTTGTATAATACGGATATTTACCCCAGAGTTTTTTATAGCTTTGCATACGCTTAGTGAGGGGTTCATCGACAAAGGGTGAAGTACAGATGATATTTTCGATGTGTGAAGGTTTATTGAACTGCTTTTGTCTAACTCTCTTTGCAAGAAACATTTTATATATTTCTGAAATATAGTTATCAAGGTAACCATCACAACGAAAATATTTTCTTAAGTCCGACCTAGCGGTTGTTTTACCGTTGATTGTGTTGCAGATCCTTTCATTATACCACGTTTAGTATTAAGTGAATGCTGCAAGTTGAAATGTAAAATCAACGGTTTAATACCTGGTTGTTGGTACATTTTAGTAACAAGTATGTTATTTCAACACAAACTATGGTATCAAGGAATAGTAAAGCCCTGAAAAAATCCCTAGTACGCGAAACAGTGATGTAAGTTGTTAAGGAAAGGAACAAATTCTAAGAGAGGTTTAAAGTCGTGATTCCAAATACTGATTAGTTTTTTTCTAAACATGTTTTCATTCCTCCAGTCTGCTCGGCAAAGTTTAAAAACTGGTATGTAGACTTGAAATTTGTTCTAAATCTACACATTTTCGGCTTTGCTTCGTCTATTGGCAAGTTGTTTCTGCATTGGTAGGAAATTTATTCAAATACACAGCCTGAAATCAAATTCCAAAAGGGAATTGAAAATCGACAATTAGGGCTAAGGATTCGATTTTTTTTTATTTCATCCAAACTAAATATTCATAAAACTTATACCAAGGAAAGTTTAAAATCTCAACATTTCACTTATAATTTTATTTAGGAGAAAATTTGTGGAGATACATCACAAATAATTTTTCAAAATTTATTGAGGGACATTCTCTCCAAGTGTGACCGGGAATGCCCTGGTGCGAAAAGGTTATTATAAAATGACATATAATAAAACTTATATTTTCATACCATTATTGAATTAATCTACACATCTTGTGTGTTCTGGTAACAATCATCTAATTGTAATATTGGAAAAAGTGAGGTAAGACAGGTCCCCTTCATTAAAACGACTATCCATTTATATCATCGGTTATGACATGCTGCCATAAGAGTGAATTATATGTAACTATTCTTGACATGGCCCTGTGCCTAAACACACTTGCTTACAGGTGCAAATGTGTATGATCAAAGAGCACCTTCTTATTTTTAACAACTTTCTTCAAAGAATCAAATATTTTGAATCCTTCTATCGTTGAAAAGTAGATAGTTCATGGAATCTTACTTGGTTGATTTCAGACAATGCAGAATTACAAACAGTCGAATATTTCATAAAGGAAATACAGCTCAAGATCACTGATTTTTTATAACATAATTATTTTAAGGTGATATGCTTAGGGTAAAATCCCTCCCGCGAGACCGTCTTACCCCACACCAATAATGTATATTTCCGTAATAGGCTTCGACCGCAATGTACATAATTTTTCTACACTAGTATTTACACCTTTGTCCTAGATAATAGACAATTTTCTCATGGTGCACGACCTTCCCGATCCGGTGGAAATGCATGGAATCATTCCTTTGTGCATTCTAACTCTGACAACAGGTAATATTTTCCCAAGAACCAATTAGCGATCTGTCGCCAAATTGATTAATTAGTACAATTTTTAATAAACCTTCCGTGTCCAATAAGTCATGATTCGCCTTATTTTAATATGAAACTATGCTTACAGAGTTTTAGTAAATTATCCCTATTATATATATATATATATATATAAAGGAATATTATAATACTAAATGTTATATTCATTAGTTGTTTTTATCATTACTCAGCCTGCCTGATTGTAACGGATTTATTATTATACATTTATTTTAATATCGACGTTTGTTTAGATTAAATTTATATTTATAAACACGCATAGCTTATACTGTTATATATGTATTGCGAAACTCCCGCCTATTCTCTAAAGTTGTAGAAGATTCTCGAGTGTAAGAATCAACAATATATGTGTGTACGTAAACGCCAGTGTAGCTTTGTATTGTTACGTAATCTGAATTTTCGAGAAACTCTCCACACGCCTATAAATATAACCAACGCGACGCTCCTAAAAAGGAGTATCTATTATTGGGTTGCTGTAATTGGTGTGCTATAAAGTTTGGAGGCTATAACTGTGATTGTTATAACGCTTGTCAATCGGGACACTTCAGATATTTGACCAGGAACATTTAATTTAATTTCGAACATTACAAATCATTCAACTTCAGTACTTTTACGAAAAAAATACCTACCACTATCGGTGGAAACTCGACCTGTAATCGGCGTGTGATCAGTGAGAACTTACAGGGCTAGCTTGCTCTCTGTCAAATGAATTATACCTACATCACCTCGAAATTAACTTGCTCATTGTCAACCCTCGATAAGATATCAAAGAAGTTCCAGACTAGAAAGAAGACTTTATATTGCTTGTAAGTTTGTAAAAC
>NW_013666014.1:3255-33072 GCF_000517525.1 Limulus polyphemus | reverse complement strand
ACCCTCGATAAGATATCAAAGAAGTTCCAGACTAAGAAAGAAGACTTTATATTGCTTGTAAGTTTGTAAAACTTTTGTATATAAATTATTGTTTAGTAATAACTGTTGTTGTAAATTGTATTGTTGTGTGTATGTTAAAACGTATTTGTGTTAGAAAAAAGAAAACTGTGTATCAATCTTGTTGGCAAATATCATAAATTGGTTATATACCGGCAAATATCTAACTACTAAATCTAAATTACAATTTAACTCAGTTTTAAGTTATTATAAATTGTCATACGTAACACTGGTATAGGTAACTTGCACAATACACGGAGTAGGATACGGATAAGCATTTCACTTATTTATTTATCTTTTAATCTACAGTCGGTAATTCACAATAATTTTACCTTGAATAGGTCGAATTTCATACTTTCATGTTTCCAGGCTTATTATTACTCTAAATATTGTATAACACAATAAATAATATTTTATATATAATATAGCATGTGAATTAGAAAGGAATTTTAGTATGGTAAGTTTCCCTTTTTTGTATACAAGGTTTTTTTTTTTTTTTTAGGGGACTTTAGCACGGTAAAAATGTCAAAGCCCAAATACTACTTGAATTAATTGAATTGGGATTTATTACTAAAAAACCTTGAGGAGATTACTGAAGAGCGGAGAGAGTACCAAGACCATTGTCAAACCTCTCAAGCGTATAACAGTAGTAGAAGCCACATAATTAAAAATTTCTTATTTACACTGATACCTGGTGTAAAACGAAATAATAAAGTCAATAAAATAGAATATGAAGTTACAAACAATAAATGATAATAAAGTTTCATTGTAAAAATAGTTGCTGCCGACCCGTTGAGTTCCTGTGGACTGTAATTCGAAACTTAGGATGGTGCGATCCAACCTGAACTGCGCACTGACAAATGTGCTACGACGGGACTCCTTTATTGGAAGGGGAGAGCCTGTGCTTCACTGGTGGTAAACTCATTTGGCGTGGTTCCCCAGTGGCTTAGCAGTAAGTCTGCAGGTTTATGACACTAAACTTCGTAAAAGGTTTAGAAAAAAAACGACCTTTATAATCCAGATATATAAAATATTTTTTTAACCAAAGTTTCGCCTCTGCGGCTTCATCATGGTTAATATACACAACTGTAATGATCTTTTAAAGGCGACGGTTTGTTTGTTTGTTTGTATGTAATTAAGCACAAAGCTACACAATGGGCTATCTGTGCTCTGCCCACCACGGGTATCGAAACCCGGACTCTAGCGTTGTAAGTCCGCAGACATACCGCTGTGCCACTGGGGGCTAATGACGACGCTACCCTATTGTTTCGATGGGCTGTTGTGTAGTTTTGCACTTACCAATAACCAAACCTTTAGCGTGTAAATCAAACAAACTAGTATAGTAAAATATTATTGTAACAAGTACACCTCACGTGATTTATCTATCTGCGTCAGGCTTGAGAATGTGTGTGCTATAACATTTAGTTGAGTATTAGAACAATAATTTGTTTAATTTTTCAGAAAAAAACTGTACCTGATAAGCCTCAGCTTCATAATTATTTCGATCAGCCCCGAGTCCTGTTGTTAGCTCCAAACGTCTAGAAATCTTCGATATAAATTCTTTTTCATCCTCATCATTAATCCAAGCACTGAGTTAAAAATCATTTACTTAGTATGAGGAAGTTTCTAAGTAACTTGACAAAGCCGTTACCATTTAGATGCTTCTCTGTTCTAGTTCATTTTACATGTACATTCATAAAACAATACTGGATTTCTCAGCTGATTATTTAATGGATCAGTTAAATGGAAAATTGTTTTAGCAGCAACATAACACGAGTTAATTTTTCTTTTTTCAATTAATAGACAGTCGGAATTAATACGCGCAGAACCACTAATATTATATTTATGTATATAAAACTAAAACTTTTAAGCTCTGACAAAGCTTTTCTGCTTAGTGATCAAGTATCGGCAAACTTCAATAAATGAAGAGTAGTTTACTCAAGATACAAATAGAAATATATCTTAGATAGAAATAATATTCTTTTCTATAGAAAAACATATGACAATTAATTAAATTAATAACTAGCATGCTTGAAAACTTAAGTTGAACCAAGTTATCTAAGTTTTACATTAGATACCAAACTCTTAAGATTAATTCGCTCAACTACACAATTCAAAATTATTGTTTAAAAAAGGTTCTAACAGGAAATAATGTACATGAGAATTGATGGTGTCTAAAAGTGTCACAGCTGTGATGGTAAATAATATATTATAGCTGTTAATTTAAATAATATTACAACTGCGATGTTTATGATTTCCACAGATATGAAAAACTATCTACGATTATATTTTTGTCAAGAGATGTGACTAAACTACTTCAAGGAAAAGCCTACATCAAGGGTGATAGTGTGTTATGGTATTTTACCTTACTTTACTGGTTCCTTATTTAAATAAATATATTTCAGCAGTTACTTACATTTTACTTATCCGACGTACACTAGCTTTATCCAGTCCGTCTTCCCCTCTATGAGTAGCACGATGAAGCTAAGGAAACCAAAAAGCATTCTATTACACCAGGAAATAATGTAAAATTCAAGTTAACTTTCCCTAAGAATACATCATTTTCCAGCTTATTAAACAGACAGCTTATTGTGGAAGTCTAATAGTATCTACATGAAAAGCAGGTGCAAGTGAAAAAACAAAACTGCTGGCTGTTTTATGTTCATAAAACTTTCTACGTGCCATTTTCTCATCATACTATGTTAGAAAGTTTAAGGTTAAATATAATATTTACATCAAAAAATGATATAGCGTGCCACAGCAAAATGTTATCATTATATATATATATATATATATATCGTTAGTGGGCCGTTTACCTTTCAGATACTGTGTAAGAAGAGGAAGAAGGATATATACTAGATCAGAGCAGGAAGATTGCTTATTAAGGGACTCGTGCATTAAAACCAGCAAATTGCGGTGTTCTTTTCCTAAACACTGGCAACATTTTGCTGGAACACTCTTTATAAAGGCGGCACAAAATTCCTGTCTTATAATGCAACCTCGCTCTAGTTTTCAACAAATGGGTACAGATTATCTTGTAATCCTCTATTGCAAAACATCTGACGTCAGCGTTATTACTCAAATTTGTGATTTTACATTTAGCATTAGTATAGAACATGAAACTTACTTTTGGCACTGCAAGGTCAATAAAACGATTGGTTTCTTCATTGCTGAGAAAATCATATATTGTGACGATGGTTGGATGAAACGACTGTTCTTCAACTTTTAGTGGTTGAAGCAAGAAATATCCAACATTTCTGGTCACCAGCCGGCATTTTACTTTGGCATCCATGACGGATGACTAAAATATCAAACATTCGTACAATTATGAATATGTAGATCTTAAGAGGTATAAGATAAACTTACAGATTTTAGAAGAAGAAAAAAACAAGTTCTAAAATAAAGTTTGGAGACGACCTGAATGGCTAGTGAAAGAATCTTGATTACAAATATACGACATTTTGACAAGATTTTGTCATCAAAAGTGGGTTTCTCGTCATCAAGTTTGGAATATGAGATTTACGTCATCACCACAAAAATCCACATTTTCCTTCACAGGAAACTCGTTCTAGTTTTGCTTGAAATTAACCAGTTGTCTGAATGACTGGAATCGTAAGCGTGTTCTAAAAGTGACTTGAACAATAATCATTCAGAACTTTAGAACAAACATAGGAAATTTACACTTTCTCCGTTTTTTTTTTTATTATTCTATATACCCTCTTGATATTCAGCTCATTGGAGGAAAACCCAGTAATTATCGATGGACTACCGCTCGACGTCTCGCCACGGGACACCGCCAACTTTATCCGCCGCTACAAACCCCAAGCCCGCGTATTTCCTGAGCGTACCCGTCGTCTCCGCAAGGGAGGTATACTCCTCCAGCTCTGGACACCCGAAGACCTCCGTTACTTTTGCCACCCTTGGTCTTCAAACCCACTCGTCACATGCCAACCCCCCAAAAGCAATGTCAGTCTTCACACAGATTTCTTAAGAAACGTTCACGTATCATTTACACCTGAAGAAATCCACCAAGCCCTCAAAACCACAACTAATTCAAAGATACACGCAGTACACCGTATTACATCAAGGAAAACAGGTTCAACCCTCCCACTTCATGAAAGTCGTCACTACCTCCAAAATTACTGCAAACTTCATCCACACCTACGGCTGCTCTCTAGAATTCTACCACTTCAAAGCAGAGAAACCATACTGGAAGCCTCACCCACCCCCTAACTCTACCAGTTCACATTTCACAACACCCAAAAGAAAACCGTCGCCAACCAATACTCTACCATCCATCCTATCACACTTGACCAAGATACCCAAACTTTACCCACTTCTGAAACACAAGACAAGTCGACCCAAACTACGAATACTAGAAGGAAGAAAGGTACCCAGACCCAGCCGCCAGTCCTACCAGTAACCAGTAACGCATGCCAACAAACCAACAACCTGCCTCTCAGCCGCGTGCCACTTTCTACACCATCGCCGTCATATTCATCCAACGCTCTCGTAATAAACACCTCCCACGACCACGACCTACCCGATGAACCTTTCTGTGCCCTCCGCCCATTTACCAGCGACACCGAGGACTTCACGCCGTCCCTACCATACCGGAACTTAAACCTGTACCCCAGTAGAGCACCTGCGAACATCATGAGACTTCATAATTCGTTTAAAATTTAATCAACCCCCAGCACCGGACTTCACATTGCCTTTCCAACTTACTTCTCGCTAACCGGGCAGTGGTAACAGATTGGTCGTTACCAGTGAAAGTGGTTTTTCTCGGGGTACTCCCGTTTCTTGGCATAGGATTTATAGATCCCCGCCGCCCTGATGGACCATCTGTCGTATATCGGCCGTTTCCTCTTTACCTTTTACTTTTACTTTTACCTTTTTAAATTTACACAACTTGTTTGCATTAATTTCCTGTTTTTCAATTTAAACCCATACTCCTAGTCCAAGCGCGGGGTGAAGGAGGATTGCTTAATCATCGAGCACCCCTGATTAGTAATTATTTCTTCCGAAATAATTATTTTTAAATCATAATAACTGCCAGAAATAAATAACGCAACATAAACGTATACATAACTTATTATAACTAAAAACATTCCTTTAATTACGCTTTCGTCACAGTGTAAGTACCTGTGAAAACTTACATCCTTCCAACCTTCTGGTCAACAAATTAACATGACCATCAAAATCTACTGTTACGTCTCGACATCAAACAATAAATTGTCGTTTTCTTTTTACTTTATGAAAGCCGACTCTTCACACAAAGTAACCACCGTCTCTAGCATGTTAACATCATAATATATATCTTTCTTAATGAATAAAAAGAAGACAACAGAGGTAATAGTCTTGACATACTAAGCTCGACAACAGACACTCTTGCTACTCTTGCTTCTTTATCAGTTTTGTTGTGGAAAGTAGGCAGTGAAAACATGCCAACTTTCTTTATCAGTTTGGTTGTTGTAAGTAGACAGTGAAAATGTGCCAACTTTCTTTGTCAGTAGGCAGTGAAAACATGCCAACTTTCTTTATCAGTTTGGTTGTTGTAAGTAGGCAGTCAAAGCGTGCCAACTTTTCTTATCAGTTTGGTTTGCCGGTTTGTTTGTTGTCATGTTTCATGTCAGCTTCCGTAGTCAGTTTATGTGGTGTAGGTAAGTACTGAAAATATGAAAGTTTTTGTAGGTTGTCGTATGGTGTATGGAAGCAGTAAAAACATGCCAAATTTTGTAGTAAGTTTTTACGTTGTATGTAAGCAGTAAAACAACCAGTTTTAGTTGGTAGCTTGTATGCTGCAAGTAGACAATAAAAATATATTAGTCTTTTTATATACAGAGACAGAGACTATGATCCCGAAATCATTGATAGATTGCACAAACAACATAGCAATAAATCAAGAATATCATCATGTCTAAAGTTGAAGGGAAGGTGTAAAGCTGTTAAAATGAAAGTTTGTTTGCCATACGTTCAAGGTTTATCAACAAGAATAAGCAACATACGTTGTAGAATGTAGTGTAACGTTCTCTCCATGTTGAAAGTTAAATAATTTTCTCACGGGTATAAAAGATAGAGCAGATGAAGTTGTTAACGGTAGGATTTATAAAATTCTTTGTGAATAGAAATTGAATTAAAAATATTATGTTGAAGAAAAAAGTTGGTCCCGGTTCAGAAGAAACATATGGCTTATAAACGCTGGGTGTTTAAGTCTAGATGGTTTGAAAAGTAAGCAAATAATATTTTATTTATATAAGTCTTGATCAAATTTCAACTTTTACTCTAAAAGATAGTGACTTAACGACACCGAAAGATGTAGTTTTTTTGTTTTGTTTTTAGGGCTGGTCTCTTTTTTTTTAACAAATTATTTATTGTACAACTATTTTAATGTTGTACTTCTTTTAATTGTACATATGAATATATATTGCACAAGTGCCGTTTTAATTTAATTCAATTTATGTTAGCTTTTGTAGTGAACTTGTGTTTCCAGTACGTAAATAGTGAAAAATCGTTAGTTTTTGTAAATATTTTGTCTGCTGTAAGTAAGCAGTGAAAACATGTTAGCGTCTGTAGTCAGGTTGTATGTAAATACCAGTAAAAACATGTAAGCTTCTATAGCCAATTTTTATATAAGTAGGCAATGAAAGCATGCCAGGTTGTGTGATCAGTTTGTACGTTGTAAATAGGCAGTGAAAACATTCTAGTTTCTATAGTTTATTTGCATATAAAAAAGCAAAAGAATTTCTATGAACGTAAGTAGAAAATATGCCACCTTCTGTAGTCACTTTGTTTGTTAGAAGGAAGCAGTGAAAACAAGTAAGTTTCTTTGGTCAGATTGTATTTTCTAATAAAAAAAAAAAACAGCTTTTGTAGTTCGTTTGTAAGAGGGTAAATGTCAGCTTCTGTGGTTAGTTTAGGTGTTCTAAAATAGCAGCAAGACCATGTCAGGTATTGTACTTGTGCATACAAATAGACATTCAATACATATCAGCTTTTGTACTCACTTTGTACATAAGGAGGCAGTAAAAATATGTCAGCTTCTGTTGTCACTTTATATGTCGTAAGTAGGCTGTGAATAGATGCCAGCTTAAGTAATAAATTTTATGTATGGAGACAATGAAAACATGGCAGCTTCTTTAGTCTGGTCACATTTAAAAAAAAGTGAAAACTTGTCAGCTTGTCCAATCAATCTGTAAAAGGTAGGGAGTGAAAACATGTTAGCTTCTCCTCAGTTTGTATATTGTAAGTAAGCAGTGAAAACAGTAACTGTTTCTTTAAAATATTCACTCAGCTCTCTACATCCATGTTTACTAAATCAAAAAGTTTTATTAATTATGGAGTTAATACCTTAAATGGATAGTTTTATATATTGGGAGGTACATAAAGCTAAACACATCCCGAAAAAAATAAATATTTATTTATGAGCTAGAACCTTATGGTTCAAAAAATAGCTTTCTCCCCGAAAGGCTTAGTTACTAATAGATCGTAAACCTGTTGTTATTGTGTTTTTAACAATCTCGGTATCACCGGACTATAGATAACAATTTCATAAGGGATTGTTGTCATATTCAGAGTAAGACGGTGAAAATGACTCATTTGTGAAAAAACTTTTCGTTTTTCAATTACAGAAGAAGAATAACAGAGATGTAAAATATCTTTCATAGTTCATAGTCCTTTTTGTTCGGAAAATAAAGTTGTCAACACATGTTTTTTATGTTTTCTTACAAAAAAATATTCTTTGTTTTTGAAATAACGTTGCTGTAGGTCAGTAAACAGTACAAAATATTGCATAACATTAAAAACGGTACAAAATATTGCATAACATTATTCACATACCTAAATTAATTTAGGTTAATATATGGCGAAGTAAAACGGACTCAAAACTCCATATTAAACCAATAGAATGTCGCAAATAAACGTTTAATTGTTAAACATTTCTGAAAGGCAAAGCATTTTTATTATGTTAAAAAGATGTCAATTAAAAGTTTTCATCATTTAAAAAGGAAGCTGTTAAATTACCATCTTTGAAATATAATTATATTCTCTGAGTTTTAGCAATGTCTTCAATTCGATATACCGTTAAATCTTCCCTTCATTTATAATCTGCGTTGTTTTCTTTTCTACATTATGTATGAAACTAAGTTAATAAATTTTTGGAAATAGTTTAAATATCAGTAAGGATTGACCCCATTATTTTAGAAATATCTATTTTCAGACAGTTCTTGCTCTGTTTTGATCGAATTAATATCTAAAGTACTTACTCGTAGTTTTTCACCTTTGCAGAGCTTCACATAGTGTTCTCGCTCAGCTTCTCCGTATAATACCGTATTTAGCAGAGGGCTGAATTTCTCCGAACCAGCCACGTGTCCTGCCATCTCGTGATTTAACAGTGAGTTAAAGGGTTTGGAAAAGGTCTGCCAGCTTGGACCTGTCGCACATGGATACTCGTTTTACTTGTGTAAAACATACAGCTAATATAGGAATGAACAAAGAACAGGAAGAAACTGAATTATAGCCAGGAGTAAATGAAGAGGAAATTAAAGGAGGAAATGAGATATATGTTTTCAAAAACAAAGAGGAACGAAGAACACATTACTCTGCAGATAAGTAAGAATCTATCAATCTTATGTTTAAATATACATGCATAGACTAGAATCACGCAATAATTAAAGAACACATGAAAGAAATTTAGGTCCAAAACACTCAATTATTTTTGTTGTTGTTATTTCAATGTTATATTTTAACATTTTGAAAATTATATTCTATTTGTAAAAGCCTGAATTCAATACAAAATAATTTTCATTTGGTGATACAGTTGGAAAAATGCAACATATACCACAGAATGGAGTGAAGTGATCAAACAAGCCTTAGGACTGTATTACGTGACTGCTTGCAAAAGAGGAATCAGCGATATTCAAATAACTGCTTTGGACTGTCCACCAACAGTTATGAACTTGCTAAACATTCGCTTCAAAGTACTGCATTAGCCAAACAGCAGTATTTCAAAATTACACCAAATGCTGTGCAACTGAAACAAGCAGCTAGAAATGTCTAATTTTTTAACTGAAAATGATAGTAAAAAAGACACTGTTGGCAATGTGTAGAGTAGATATGACGTGAAATAAAATAAAAAAAACTTTAAGTAAAAGTGAAATAAACATGCGAAAAGACTAAGTAATCACTAAACCATTCAAAAATCCTCCAAATATTTTATCCAAATTAGACAATACATAATTAGCAATTATCTTTAACTTAAAATATATATTTAATTAAATTCCCCCTTGTTTTTGTTCATTAAGGGACTGTGTCAATTCATGGCTTTCTGATACATTTATATAATACAGAAAATATAATGGTTTTTCCAAGAATTTATGCTTACCTCTGCTTCCTTTGGTAAGTAAAATTTTGTCATGCTACATTACAAAAAAAAAGAAAAAAGAGAGTTATTTTGACAGCTTTTAATTGTTTTATGATTTATCTCCACAATGACAATTTTAGAGGTTAACACTTTTTAAATTATAGAACATAAATAGCAAAAAGGAAACAAGTAACTCACAGTAGAAGTTCATTCCTTCGAAAGTAAAATTTAGCCTGTGAAAATAATCTCCGGTGTCAACAGTTAAAACAGCACTGAATATTTTATATCAATAAATGTAATACACTAAAACAATAAACTTAAAAATATGGCTGTTAATATAGGTGATTAACCAATACAGTTGAGCTTCGAAGATTTTTTTTCAAAATAAAGCATATTCAAAAGCCCCCAGTGGCTCAGCGGTAAGTAAGAAGCCTTTAAAAGCTAAAATTCAGGTTCGATCCCTGTGGTTAGCACAGTTCAGATAGTGATATGTGCAGTTTTATGCTTAAACTAAACACATAAATATATACCAAAATAATGCATAAAATATTTAATTACTAAAACGTTACATAACACATTAAATATGTACCTAGGAAATATTATACACTGTTCAATGTCTTATGTATAATAACATATAGCTTTCTTTCTTTTACGTTGACTTAACGTATAATCTCGACAAAAACATAGAAATAAGCCTAAAAAAGAACCAAAGGACATTTTTTTATAAGTATTGAAAACAGTCATTCCTGACATAACTCGAACCTGCTAAATTAAAAAAAAAAACGCCTGTTATGTAACTTTGTATCTATTTATTCTTGTGAGTATATAGGTATTTATCCATGTGATTGTGTGTGTTTACTTCTAGTGTGTAACTATACGGTATGTCTCTATTTACGTTACCAAAGCTAAGCGATACTTTTTTTTTTAAACATTTAGAAAGTTCAAATATTATGTATTACAATATATTTCATATTGGGTTAAAATTTATTTTAACTGCAGTTCATGGTGGATTGAGTGGAGGTGCTTCAATGTATTAACTGAGTTCTGTTTAAAAAAAATGCTAAAGGAATATGCATACTGCTTATTTGTGAATTTTATCAATAAACATACAGCTGATGGACTGAGAAGTTAATGGTTTCTGAGCAATTGTCACTACATTGCTTTCATTTTTATTTTTTTGTATTGTTGGAACCTCAACAATATGACACTAAATATACGTGGGAGATGAGAATATCAACAAGTAGATGATAATAGATGTATATTTTTCTAAGTACCATTGAGAGCTGAACTTGTGTGTGAATTTGTGATAAATTGTGCCTATATCAGTATCATCAACACTGCCCACCCCCGTGACACAGTGGTGTGTCTGCAGACTTACAACGCTAGAAACCAGGTTTCGATACCCGTGGTGGGCAGAGCACAGATAGCCCATTGTGTAGCTTTGTGCATAACTACAAACAAACAAACAATTATCAACATATAAAATGTAATACAGGCAATATTTAATACAATACACTGTTATTCCACTCAATTGTTATGCGTCTTGTGAAGAAACAGTATATTTGATGTTACATACTTAAAGTAATTAAAGGCCACAATAAATGTAATTTGTTATCAATTCAACTAAAAACATACATATGGTACTGATGTAGTTCTTTGTCAATTTTCTTCAGATTACACGGAGATTAAAATGAATGAATTTAGCTTTTATTACATACTATTAATCTGAGGCCTGAAATCTCTAAATACAGTTTAGGAGCAGGCATTTTCAGTTTCACCAAGCCCTAATTTAGTAAAAAGTCACTGTGCCCAACTTTTACTAAAATATGTCCCCGGGAGTTGGAATTTGGAAATTCCAACATGTAATTTAACGACAATGCTTTTGTTATTAAGAGCAAAATTATAAAACGGACTGTCTGTGCTCTGGCTATCGCAAGTATATAAACCAAATATTTAGAGTTCTAAGATCTCAAACTTACCGCTGAGCTATCAGGAAGCATTATCGACAATATTATGGTAGAGAAATGAACATTCAACGAACGTAATTTCTTTTAAGTTCGTAATTTTTATTTGTTTCCAAATTATTGTTAAAAATCTTCGCAGGATAATTCTGCTAACATGATTGTTTTTAGCTAATTTTAGTCGTCCCGTGAAACTAGAATTTCCTTATATATACGTAGTGCCATATTTTGGTGTTATTAGGCAAAAGGTAAAGAAAGTATTAATTATGTGTTAAATGTCGTTCGAAGAAATGGTAAACATAGTTACATCTTATTTTGTTTTTACTTTTGTGGCTCAAGAGATTAGGAAAAATAAAGTTGGTCGTAAAGTAAATCTGACTACAGAAGATCAAGTAATAAAGCATTATAGGTATGCGTTATTCTTAAGCCTTACCAAGCTTCTCCGATGTACACAGCCTATAGTTTCAGCGTATTAATTTTTTTTTCTCATAAACTGTTTAGTTTATTAAGGTATACATGTGATATATACTGGAAATCTGTATTTCGTATTATATAAAATGAAATCATAATTGTATTGTTTAACTTTTTAAAATGCACTGTATCCCATAATTTGGGATTGTATTCAATCATAAGCAATGTTCTGTAGATATTTAATGCTGGAGCAAATACTGATTTTTACACTTGCGTTAGTAAGTAGACTTTTATATATTTGTTGGTGAAATTAATAAACAGGTTTGTATTGGAACTTAATCTATGACGAGTTTTTAATGACATTAGAAAAATATAGTTATTAATATTTTAATAACTTCAGGCTATATGACAAAGAGAATAAGCAATAAAAAACTCTAAATTGACATGAAACTTGCACTCGGATACAATAAACAGTTTAAAATATATCTTAAAAACTGAGAAATATAGACTTAAAGCACAATAAGGTTTTATGAAAACTTCTTAATTTTACAAGGAAAAGTTCACACACAACCTGTCTCTCCTGAACAATTCTCTACTATGGCTATACCAAGGGTCAACCATTAGCATCCTGCTTTCCGTCACTTTCATTGACGTATCGAATAAGGATTGCTGCAAGTGACCCTTGTGTAAGCTATTATTCGCCAACGACCTTGTCCTGACAGCTGAAAGTGAGTAAAATTATGTTGACAGCAGTTATATTCATGAGTGCTTATTCAATGTAACTTTCACGAGGTATATTTTAGTTAAGCCGTATTTTTTAATTACTATGATAAAAACGGTAGCTTTAGTTGATGTTTACTCACTACAATGAATCTATATCTATGTAAGATTTAAAGAACATGTAACATTGATGCTGCTAATTTATTGTTCTGAGTTATTCAGCAAATAAGGTAAATAATGTTTAGTATTCTGAAGAGCTTGTTTGTTGAACAATTCAGAAGAATAAAGGGTGGAATACCCCAAAACTGGTGACAAATGGTGAGTGAAATAATAGATTGGGCTTCATATTTATTATAGTACCCTCAATCAATTAGTTTAGTACTAACTACCAGTTATTCGTCTAATGAAAAACAACTTACGAGTTACTTAGTACAACAGAGTCTGATACTAAGTTAATTAATATAATATAATCTACCTCTTCAACTGCGACCTTTAACCAGCTATAAGCTTTCCCTCGTAACTCTTTCTCATGCTTGTTCTCTTTACACTTTTCTAGGGCCTCCCGGATCCAGTCGACAGCAAATCCAAAGTAACCATGGTAATAAGACTGTCTGCCTAGCTGCAAGCAATCATTAGCTGTATGGAGAAAAACAGATAATTGATTTAATATATCATTAGCTGCGTAAAAAATAACGAATCATTGATGTAATCTGTCGTTAGTTGTTTCCCAAAAGACTGAATCATTGATGTAATCTGTCGTTAGTTGTTTCACAAAAGATTGAATCATTGTTGTAATCAGTCATTAGTTGTTACAAAACAGATTGAATCATTGATGTAAACAATCATTAGCTACTTATAAAAGATCGAATCATTGGTATAATCAATCATTAGCTGCGTGAAAAAGAACGGGTCATTGGTTTAATTTTATATTTTTACGATGTAGTGCCTGTCGTCTATTTTATTCTCTAAATAATACTTTTTTTTCAATATATATATATATATGTATTTATTTATTTATATATATATACCTAACCTATAAAAGTTCAAGTTTACGTCCACATTTCAGATAAAGAAGAACGACTATTCAAGAATGGCGTACAAAAAGAGCAAAAAAAAGAGGCTAGGAGAACGGTAGCAGTGGCGAAGAACAAGGCAATTAATAATTGGTATAACAACATGGAGACACCAGAAGGGGAAAAGATGTTACACAAAATAGACAAGAAAAGGGAAGTAGCAAAGAGAGACACCAATAGCAGGCCCAGTACTGGACATCAGTACAGCGGATGTTAAAGAAGCAATCAGAAAATTAAGATTGGCAAGGTGGGAGGGTTATCAAAGATTGTCCTTGAAATGGTCAAGATATCAGAAGATGATGGAGCTTTGTATATATATAGACCCTGTTGAAGAACATCTGGATGGAAGAGTGTATACCCACAGAAGGGAAAGAGAGAGCCTATTGATACCCATCTACAAGCCGAAAGGAGATGCTCTTGAGTGTGAAAACTATAGAGGAATAAAACTGGTGAAGTGCCTGCTGAAAGAAAAGGTACTGAAAAAAAGAGTAAGGGAAGTTGTAGACATCGAAACTGATACAGTTTGTGTGATTCTCTTGAGTGTGAAAAGTATAGAGGAATAAAACTGGTGAAGTACCTGCTGAAAGAAAAGGTACTGAAAAAAAGAGTAAGGGAAGTTTTAGACATCGAAACTGATACAGTTTGTGTTTCGGCCTGAGAGAGGAACAATAGACACAATCTTCATCCTGCGACAGTTGCAAGATAAGTATTTTGAAGGAAACAAGAAGTTATACCACGCATTTGTAGATTTGGAGAAAGCGTATGACAGAATGCCACAAGAATTAGTATACTGGTGCCTCAGAAAGAGAGGAGTGCCTGAAAAGCTGATGAGACTAGTGAGAGCCACTTATGAAGGGGCAAAAACGATCGTGAAGATAGTATATGGAGAAGCGTACAAGTTTGAAATAAACTTTGGGTTATACCTAGGGTCAGTCATTAGCACCTTGCTTTTCGTCACTTTCATTGACGTATCGAATAAGGATTGCTGCATGTAACCCTTATGTAAGCTGTTATTCGCCAACGACCTTGTCCTGACAGCTGAACGTGAGCAACACTTATAAACGCAAGTTAAAATGTCGCAGAAGAGTGTGGTTTGTTTATTTGTTTGTATTTCGTGCAAAGCTACATGAGGACTATCTGAGATAGCCGTCTCTAATTTAGCAGTGAATGATTAGAGAAAATGCAGCTAGTTATCGCCACCTACTGCAAACTCTTGCGCTACTCTTTTGACAACGAATAGTGGGATTGACCACCACATTGTAACGTCCACACGGCTGAAAGGGCGAGCATGTTTGGTGGGATAGGGTTTCGAGCCTGCGACCCTCAGATTGTGAGTCGAACGCCCTAACCACCTGGCCATGCCGAGCCGTGAAGAGTTCGGAAAGAAGATTCTTGAAAGTGAATGCCAGAAAAATGGAAGTCATAGTGAGAGGTAAAAAGAAGAAAGTCAAGATCACAGGTGTAAACAGAAAGTCGCTAGAGCAGGTAGAAAAATGTAGGTACTTGGGAGTATAATCCAAAGTGAAGGAGGAAGTGAGAAAGCCGTGAGAGATAGACGGGTTAGAGGAAATGAAAAGAATTAGCCACAGTCATTTGTGACAAAAGGTTACCAAGGGCACTGAAAGCCAAAGTGCATAAAAACCGTGATTAGATCGATGCTCCTCTACAGAGCTGAAACCCAGACCCTGAAGAAGAAAGAAGCAGGCTTGCTGATAAGAACAGAAATGAGAAAGCTGTTGTGAGTGTCATTGGAAGAGTAGAGAATGAATAAAGAAACCAAGGAAATGGTAGGAGTCCGTGGAATCAAGAAAAATGCTAGAGAAGCGAGGATGAGGTTGTTTGGTGACGTGAAGAGAAGAGTAGAGAACAAGCTATAAAGAGAGCATAAGAGCTGCACTAACAATACAAGAGAAGACAAATAAGGCCAACAAAGTGTTGGAAGGATGGGATTAAATAAGACATGAACAAGAAAGGAATTGCAGAAGAACTGGCAATGAACAGAGATGATTGGAGGAGGTCAACCCATATGAAGAACGGCGACCTCTACAAAACAGAAAATACGTAGAAGTATATGTCTATATTTAGTATTGTACTACAAAATATGAATAAAAAGTATGATTTAAGGAAAAATAACATCCACGCTAGATCTTTTTTTCAGTTAACAAGACAAAACTAATTAACTGATTCTGAGGAAAAACAAAATATTTAATTATGCCTGTTAAGAGAACAGGTGTCTTCACTTCTTTGTTTCGGCTTGGAAGGTGAATCTGTCCTTTAGCAAGCTGAGTTGAGCCCAAATCATAAATATCTTGTAGACGAACAACTGCCAATGCTGCCTCCTCAACATCTTGCTGGCCAGGAGTGTAGGTGTGGTTCCTTAATTCTCGTATTTTTGTGGTAATTTCTGGAACAATGAGCACAGAAGTATCGGTAAGTTACAACTGTCTGGTGACAATGTGTGTTAACGAAAAAAAAAAAAAAGATTAAAAATTAACAAAACTAGATGAGAATTATTTCCAGTAATATGCGTCATGAATTTTTGTCTTGGTTACTGTGGAGTTAGTTTCCATTGTATTAATGTCACGGTGATAAACCATCATAAATGAGTTGATTTTGCTGAATTTTCATAAAAAAGCTACTACTCGACAACTGTCTGCGCTAGCCGTCTCTAATATTGAAGTGAGAAACTAAAGGGAAGGCAGTTAGTCAACACCATCCATCGCCAACTCTAACTGTATAATGGGATTTCACAATCACTGTTATAACGCAACCACAGCTGTGAAATAAAGAGCGCAATTTTTTGTTTATTTTTTTACCGTTACGAAGCGTGAGCCATAGAACCCCACATCCAAAGTCCAGTACGCTAACCACAGGGCGCGCTCGGCCTTTCTAGATGGAAAACTTCGTGACTTTTGTCTACAATGATAAACTTTTCACACTTGAACGCTTTAGATAAAAAGTCATGATAAAGAGAGCAATGCATATTTTATACGAGTATAACTCATACATAATGATTAAGAAATAAAGATAATCATTATTATAAGTGTGGAAGTCTTACAGAAAGTGTTTTCAGTGAATTAAGACATCCCCTCCCCGTATTCTATAGTAAATACGAATTAAAAATAAATAATTTCTAAGCTAACTCATTGATTTTTAAAAATTATAAACTAAAATGTCACTACTCTGGGAAAATTGTAAACGATATTTCTGATAAATAAGGAAAGTCCCATATAAAAATGTCAATGTGTAAACGTAATGCTTATTCGATTGTTTTAACATTTTCGCGCTAATTTACACAATATCTATCTGCGCACAGCTATTCAACAGCACCCACCGTTAACTCCAGCCCAGCCAACTCAGTAAATTCAACAGACAAAGACATTATTCGTTCTTTTCTGGTCTGCTAATAAACATAAGTCAGACAAAATAATAGAAAAATATATTAAACTTAAATTATTTTTACACTTCAGCACAGACACAGTTCCAAGAATTGAAAGACAAATTAGATATCTTAAAACTCAGAAGGTACGCATCAAATCCAGTGCATATTTTGTTAATGTTTGTTTGTAATTAAGCACAAAGCTACCCAACGGGCTATCTGTGCTCTGCCCACCACGGGTATCGAAACCCGGATTCTAGCGTTTTAAGTCCGCAGACATATCGCTGTGCCACTGGGGGGCGTTTTTGTTAATAGTAGGTGTGTAAAGGACTTGATGATTTCGCTTATATTTTAACAGATTTTATTCTAATACGTCTTATATTTCCAAGAAATGTTTCTATAGTCGAAGTTCTAACTGACAAATACATTTAAACAGTTGTAACGTTTGTTTGTTTTTTAATAAAGGAGAGGGGTCATTTGAAATTTTAAAACAAAAAAATTACATTTAGCTCTTTAACATTGTAAGAATATTTATGTTATGCCAAAGTTTTTGTCTTTTTTACATTCCAATGTTTAAATGTATATTATTAAGCACAAAGCTACACAATGGGCTATCTGTGCTGGGCTCATTGAGGGTATTGAATATTACCACTGAACCAGTGTATTTTTGTTGTTGTTGTTTTTTTGCGTTCCAATGTACCGGATAGAATTAAACCCATTAAATATTATACTAATAATTCAAGAACAATGTGTACAAAGTGAAATAGAACATGACAATAGATTAGTTATAGCTTAATCTAAGTAAACAAAAAGCTCAACTACGTTAAGCGTTTCATTTGTGTGGTTAAGAAGTATATTAAATGGTTGTTATATTTTCATTGTCTCAAAGCTTTTTTATTTTGTTAAACTGATACTAACAGGGGGAATGGATTGTTCTGAAAAGTTCTCGTCAATGCACAAAGAAATATGACGTTATCATCCTTCGCGAGTTTTTTCTGATCAATCAAATAACTGGATGTGTAAAATAAAGAATTAAGGACTGCCTTCTTTAATCATACTGTCATTGTACTGTGTAATTAGCATGCCACATTGGAGTTAGTGATGGGAAGGAAGTAGCGTAATTTGTATTAATCGCTTACGTCATTAATATTAGGATATGCAAAAGAAATTTGTGAAAACACAATAAGGATTTAAATGAAATCTTATTGTCATCAATCTACAAGTTAAACATGCACATCTTACTTAATTTAACATATATAAGTTTAAATAAAGCAATGAAATGTGTTATTGTTACCAAAACAACGTACACTGAAGTTCTATCGCAGTCAATAATCACAAAGAGAAAAAAATCACCTTTGTTTTTTGGTTTCAAAGCTCTTTCAATACGAGGCCACTCATGAACAATCCTCTGTAGTAACCTATATCCTTGAAGAGGATTGAGGTCCGTAGGTTGTCTTCCTGGAGACACTTGACTAAACCCGTCGATATATCTGAAAAAAAAAATATTTTATCTTTTTGGGCTAACAGTACGGGTGTAAATCGGAAATAACAAAGGTGTCTGTTTTGGTGTTCCACATGCTTTATATTTCGTAATTGCAACTTGCACAATGAAACCGAATTACGTTCTTCATTCAGTTTTATGTTTTTCTATACGAGATCACCTCGGCTTTAACCGAAATGTCTTAATTTGTTTTTAATACATAAAATCCCAGTGTTAGCACGGATAGATAGAAAGATAAGATATACATGCATGAATATACAAGCAACAAAGTATTAGGTCGTCAAGAAATTAATGTCGCGTTTTGGAACACTTTCATTAACCACACCCCAAAACATGTAAATCACGTATAATGGTTAAAGGAACCGCCTAAACGCCACGCTAGTGTATCCTTTATAATGTGTAAAGTTCAGTATACTCTAATCACTTATAGTGATAGCATACGACGAGACACATGGCCCGGCATGGCCAGGTGGTTAGGGAGCTCGACTCGCAATCTGCGTCCCACCAAACATGCTTTCAGCTCTTTCAGCCGTGTTGGGGATAATAATGTGACGGTCAATCCTACTATTCGTTGGTAGAAAAGTAGCCCAAGAGTTGGCGGTGGGTGGTGATGACTAGCTGCCTTCCATCTAATCTTACACTGCTAAATTAGGGACGGCTAGCGCAGAAAGCCCTCGTGTAGCTTTGCGCAAAATTCAAAACAAATAAACAAACAAACGTAAAGCTGTAAAGCATGTAAAGCTGTTTGAATACAAGAAGGGAAACAACGCATCTGTAGCCGCAAAGACTATCAAAAAAGTTTATGGAAATATTTTGAACGCTTATAAGTGTCAACGATGGTTCATCAAATTTCGTTCAGGTGACTTTAGCCTTAAAAACTGTGATGGCAGAGGCCGACATGTTGGAATTGATACTGATGCTCAGAAGACACTCGATGAGTCTAACCCGAGGCAACACACTCGTGAAATGGCCCTGAAATTGCATGTCTCTCACGAACCAATGCATAAATATCTAACGAATATGGGAAAACTCTATAAAGAATGTGTTTGGGTGCCTTACGAACTCTCCGATAATCATCGTTTCCAATGTGTGAACGTTCTTTTCTGGCGCGTAATGTACGTGAAACATTTTTGGACAGAATTCTCACCGGTGATGAAAAATGGATTCTCTATGCGAATATTAAACGCCAAAAATAATGGCTTAGTCCTAAACAAAACTTACTTCCGACCCCAAAACCTGGACTCTATTTGCAGAAAGTAATGCTTTGGATTTGGTGGGACATCAAAGGAGTAATTCATTTCGAACTCCTCAATCCATATCGAACTGTCAATGTAGAGATCTATAGTCAGAAACTGGAACGTTTAAATCAAGCCCTTCATCAGAAATGCCCTTCACTCGTCAATCGGAAAGGTGTTCTTCCTCTTCACAACAATGCACGTCCATATGTGGCACGTTTGACGCAACACAAGATTATGGAGTTGGGTTTGGAAGTTCTCCTCTATCCACCATATTCTCCAGATATGGCATCATCAGATTACAATTGTTTCTTTTGCTGCAACACCATCTTAATTGGAAAACGTATGCAAATGTGGAAGCCGTTAAAGAGTACATCGACATGTTTTTTGCTTCAAAGCCAAGTGATTTCTTTAATCAGTGCATTAACAATCTGATTGTAAGATGGAAAAGCATCATCGACAAGAATGGAGGCTATTTCATTTAATAAATGTTTTGCTTTGATATATAAGTTGTTCGGGTTTTTCAAATAAAAAAGCGACATTAATTTCTTGACGACCTAATACTTAATCTTCGCTTTTAAAAAGAATTCCACAAACACACACACACACACACACACACACACACATATATATATATATATATATATATATACATTTTCGGTAAATTCGTGTAAAAACTATTTTTTCATTTAAAAGAACATCTTCAGGCGGAAGAATATCTGTTATGGTACCAAAACAATAAGATGAATTCACGAAAAATATATGTTTGCATATACATATGTATAAGAAAATTATTTTATTTTCTCCATTCCAAAAACTGATACTTATATTCTCACCTTTCAAAGTGTTTTTTATTATATATGTATATATTCAAGTATAAAACTTATGATTTAGATTTTCGATCACTTAGTGTTTAGTTTGCAACAATGTTATCACTGCGAATCGTTCATCCAATCTATGATAATTCAATCTGTGGGTCTGTGGCCGCCATAGCTCCAAGAGGAAAGAACCTAGAAACCTGAAATTTTGCACTCATACTAAGTGGACCCTGAGGGTGTGCACCTGAGTATTATTACTCATCCACGTGCGTGCGCATCTTTTTTGTGAAGTAAGCAAGTGAAAAACCACATAGAAAAGAATATGTGACCACCATAGCCCTAAGAGGAAAAAACCTAAACTTTGCACCCATACTAAATGGTTCCTGAGAGTGTATTATTACCTATCTTATCCACATGCGTGTGCACATCTTTTTAATGAGGCAAGCTAGCGAAAAAAACACATAGAAAAAAGTGGTTCCTTATATTATAAATACAAATCACAGACAGATTCGCATGTGCTGTCTGTGTGTGTGTGTGTGACCACCATAGCTCCAAGAGGAAAGAACCTGCAATTTTGCACCCATACTAAGTAAACCCTGAGGGTGTGCACCTGGGTATTATTATCTTATCCACGTGCATGATAAGCAAGCTAGAGAAATACCACATAGAAAAGAAGTGGTTATATAACAACTAATATATTGAAAAGCCTGTGCGTTTTGGTAACTATGTATTCCAACAATGGCTTTTATGTCATGTTGCTTAGCTAAAAATATATATAGGTTATACTTTTTATGCTAAAATTGGTTCAGAATACACACTATCAACCTTATAACCCGAGCGAAGCCAGGTACTTTCGCTAGTTTATTATAATTCTTTTAATTTTTCTACCATTCGGCCTCGTGGTTAAGGCTCTTGACTCGCAATGTAAGAGTCGCGGGTTCGAATCCCCATCCCACCAAACATGCTCGCTCTTTCATGCTTGGAGGCGTTATAATATAACGGCCAATCCCACTATTCGTTGGTAAAAGAGTAGCCCAAGAGTTAACGGTGGGTGGTGATGACTAGCTGCCTTCCTTCGTCTTTCACTACTAAATTAGGGACAGCTAGCGCAGATATCCCTCGCGTAGCTTAATGCAAAATTCGAAACAAACCGATCTCTAACAGAAGTACAGATGGTTTCATTACAATATATCTCCATATTAAATATTTCGTTATATTTATTTCTACTGCTACCATAATCACTGTGTCTGCGTATGTGTTAAATCATATTAAAGCCACTTTTTGTCATTATATTGCACAACTAATTCATGTAACTTCAAACTTAATCAACATGTAAAATATGATGATAAAAACTGAAGCTGTAGTTTGGCCATAAAAAAATGTCTTATTCTGAACATTTGTTACTTCTTCCTGAATTTTCAGGCATTTAGTGTTGATTCAGTTTTGCAATATTCAAATGTGTATTTAAGTGTTCCATCAAAGCGTACAGCATATCTAAAAACACAAATAAATTTTCTGTTTTTTACATATGCATATTTAGATATGGAATTTCTTATTACTCGTAGATGCCATCTCTTGGTGTTATTAGGCAAATGTTAAACAAAGTATTCATTATGTGTTAAAAGTCGTTCGATGAAATGGTAAACATAGTTACACTTTTGAATAGAGTTGTTTAAACGTTTGTTTAACAACAAGTTAAAGCTTGGAATGGTCTATTCTTTCATTGGGGGGGGGATACGCCTTCCCCTTCCTTAAATATTATATTTCTTGTAGAATGGTTTCTCTCTTTCAAGCCGGTTGTGACCTGGTTATCAAAGCGGTGAGTGCTGTTGGTTGTCTTCCCTCTGGTCAGTAGTTCAATTTTTTTTATGGCTGTATCCGAACTCTAGGAATCTCTGAACTGACCGTTTAGAAGATGTTTGCATAGGGTACTGTTCAGTTTAAAATTTTAAATTGCTCTCACCATCCTATACGTTATTTCTTGTGGTGTTCCCCGCTCCTTTCGATATATTTCTTATGTTATGTTTTTTTCTATCTGAACCATATACTGTTTCTTGTGGGTTTCCTGGTTTACTTTCCCTCTTTTGTGCTCAAGTACCATTTTACACTTTAGACATGTATTATCTATATGTGAAGCTCTTAAACACTAACGCCACATGCTTTCTATAAATAAGTAGATTTTCAATAAGTATTTCATCCTTAAATTTTACCTTCCTCAAGTTAATGCAAAAACATTTAGTCACCATGTGACATAAATTATAAAATCAGCATATAATTAAATTATTTATGCTTATAGCTTTAATTCAATGTCTTCCACTGATCTGAACTTAAGGAGATTATAATGCTGTGGGTTTTGACATGGAGAAAGAGATTATTTTAGGACTAAGTCATGGTTGTGATGCAACGTGTTCTTTCAAGAACTGGCATCCGCCTGTAGCTTGTCCTTTATTCGGCTGGTGATTAATGACAACCAGAATGATAAAACTGTATGAATGTAAAAGTATGCTAACTGAATGCGGACAGAAATAACATGTAATGGTTTTCAAACGAGACACAAAACTCGAGCGCTTTCGAAATATTCATTATTTTTCGTCTTCTTTATTCTCCTGAAGAAGAAAAATTAATTATTCGAAAGCAAACTGCTTAATCATAAACATAACCTGTCTTATGTTTATAAGCGGTCATCTTCAAAGATGTATATGACAAAACAGGTTATAAAACCACTAGTGTGTGCCAATTTCTATGCATTTTCTAAGACTAATAAAGGGTTTATTGTTCCGCATAGTAAACAGATGTAATATTAAAAAATAAAAGGCCTTTTCTTACTATAATCACGGGTTATTTTCTTCCAACTAGTTTTCATGACCTTAAAATTCGTTCACGTACCCATTCCTGATATATTGAACGAATTATTGTATAATTAGAACTTTAATGATAGTAATTATTAATAAGAGCTTCTGAGTGAAAGTAATTAACAGTGTATAATAACATGTCAACCACACAACATCTGCTACATGCAGTGCCGACAAGGTTTTTCGTTCAACACCATGACTCTTCAAGCCCATTGGGATACAGTTTTGAGTTGATTATTTCTCTAAAGAGTCCGATTGATTTATGGTTTGATTTGGTGTGTGTACAGATAACTTTGAAATGGGAGAAAATCAATTTTAATATTACTTTCTGCATATATGTTCCTAATCAGACAATAGCAAATAAGATCGATATTCTTTCCGCATGTTTTCTCAATAAACATTTTCATTGAGCAGTTGTTTTATGGTTGTCAAATGTACCACTCAACTTGTAGCTTCAACTATGAAAACCTTAGTCATTGATGAAATAGAAAAATAACTGAGGATTAGGAATGACATGTAAAAAAACTGTGATGACTCTTGAGCTTCTTCTCGAAAGAAAACAATAATATTTTTTTCGAAATTTTATATTTTTTCTTAACTTTATGTTCACATTTTACGTAACAATACAGTATTCTTTATGTGTGTGTGTAGCTTATCTTATTCAAATAGACGCTTGTTTAAATTCCTTTTTATTTTCCTCCCATCCTTATTCTTTCTTTATATCGGTTGTTTCACACATCTTTACTTATAGTTTTATTTAAATATTTATTCATTCTACTTACGTGTTTATGTGTATTTAAAAATTGTTCCTTCTTATTGTACACACCACATATTTCTGTATTTCTTTCGCTCGTAAATTGGTTCACAGATATTAACTTATCATGTTCATGCGACCTCTACCACCTGCCCCTCCAGGATGCTGGAATTTAATGTTTTTAGCCAGAAAAAGAAATATTGACTAGTAAATCGTTTCTTAAGGTTACACAGAAATGATATGACTTTTATCGACTAATAAAAGTCATATCATTCATTTAAAATTATTTATTTATAAATTCAAAGCGCAGACTTATTTTTCTATGTCTTTCACAGAGTTTTTGTATGTAATTTTTTCTTTTGTTTATAGTAAAGCCACTAAACTTATCTAAGGATGAGTTCAGATCAGGGATTCGTAATTTACAAAACGTGGATATCTCTTGTACTTAATGACATTGAAAAACAAAGGAATATGGATCAACTTAGGGCATCAGTATCATACAGAAAGAAACCTGCAAAAAGTTATAATTATCAGGTTTTTTTATGTGAAGGCACTATGTGGTTAATGTGTGCATTACTAATTTTACATTATTTGTAATTTTCAACTGTTCCAAGAATACCTATTTATGATATGTAAGAGTTAATTCTTCTCCTTCTTACTTTTTCACTACATTCAGCCGCTCCTCTTCTTTGTCAACATATCTTTGTAACAACCAAACTAGCTGTCTTTCAGATTCCAGAAGGAGTCTAACTTCTGAAGTAGAAGCATATATCTGTGTTGTGTTCGAGTCCACATAATGGCACCACTCAGTAGATATCAATAAGAACACCCAGAATAACTTCCTCATGATTTCTGAAATGGAAAATATTATTTGAATGTCAATATTTAGAATAGCGTACAGGTTTGTTTTACGTTTGAGAATACGAAATAATCTTTTTGGAACACTGACTGCATTACTCTGAAAAATATGCAAAGAAATTTAGTTTGTAAGTAGCAAACTGCTGATTCTAGCACACCTTCTACAACCGGCTCGCTATATTTCACACACTTTGTAAGTAGCAAATTGCTGATTCTAGCACACCTTCTACAATCGGCTCGCTATATTTCACACACTTTGGAAATTCTGGTTACTACTATAAAGTAAGAAAATGGCAATATGATGACGTAATCTTAAGACATGAATGACACCATACATTTTATAGCTTTTTTTTAATCGGTTCTAATTTCTGGTTATAAGAAATTAAATTGAAAATATAAACTGCAACCAGGACTAGTCATTTGGGGGCAAAATATAATTGGTATAAAATAGGTATCTATATTAGTTTCTGGTCTAATAATCAAACCACAAAAAACAAAGCTATCTATTGAAAGTCTTTTCTGCTTGATCCAAAGCAAAGAGGTAAATGGAGAAATTATTTAGTTTTTGGTTTAAAAAATTAAAATAACAAACGGAAAGTACATATTCGGGACTTATTTTTGGTGAAAAAAAAATGTAAATGGGTTCTTGTTATACTTTTTGGTATAGCAAAAAATCTAATTAAAAATAAATGGTTATTGGGACTAGTTTTTTTGAGCAAATATCAAAGATATAAATGTATAACGACTCTAGTTTTGGGCTTAGAAATCTTATTTAAAAAATTTGAATAATCGAAATCATTACTTTTTCTTGAAAATAAGCTATGCTTCATTTGTTTGTTGTTAAGCCCAAAGCTACAGAATAGGCTATCTTTTCTGTGCCCACTAAAGATAACGAAACTCTGATGCAAATTACATATGCAATTTATATCAATCAGTTGTAAATAAATATCTAAATGGCTTCAGCAAGTTGAATGAATGTGGAAATAATATCAATCTTTCAGTCAATCATGGTGTTCTTTTCAATTTTGGAGGTTGACGACCATGGTATTCCATTGTTCTATATTTCTCGCTGCCTGCATCAACTTTCTCTGACTGCCTTTCGCTCTTCTTCCTTCGATTTTTAGCCATCAAAACCCAAACAAAAAACCCGACATCTGTATCATTGTCGTTATCTTAGATAACTAAATTGGAAATCTGAAGTAAATTATTAAAAATCAGAAATGAAAATCAAGTCCCCTGGTAAGGCAGCGATTAGTTTACCCACTTACGATACTAAAATCCGGGGTTCGATTCCCCGCGGTGGACACAGCAGATAGTCCAATGTGGCTTTGCACTAAAAGAAACAATTAAAATCAAATAAGTTTTTCATTCTGGGTTCAATTTCTTTTATGTATCTTGTACTAAGTTTGGTTGGATTTTGAGTATTCGCCAAAGCTACACAAAGCTATCTGCTCTAGTTGTTCCTAATTTTGAACTGATAGACTAAAGAAAAAGTTGCTAGTCAACAACACCCGCCGCCAACACTAATTGAAGAGAGGGATCTGACCATCACTTTTACAACACCCACGGCTCCAAAGTACGAAGCACGATTTTATGGCAACTGTGAAACCCTTGAATTCATAGTCCGATACACTACACTGAGTAAGTTAATTACACAGATAATATCGGACACATAGTGAAGGGGGTGCAGAAATCTCGGAAGAAAAATAAATAATTTCTTGTTGCGACGTCTATTTAGGCAAATAACGAAAATGCCGAGAAAATTTCGGCAAATGCATGGCAAAAAATGATAAAATTCCTAACTCGATCATGTGACGCACAGTAATCTGTCGACAGTTTTGATAGTTTTAGTACTTTATCTCAATCTACACCTTTTCCATTGAAGAATATCCGAAAATGCCTATTATCTTTTTATTCAGAGCACGCTAATTAACCCTATGCATACCAGGGGTCAACGTGCATATGTGAAAAACTTGTGCAAATCAAAGATGAGCGAACAAATATTAGAGAAACTTCTATTGATGGCTTGTGAAAAAGACGTCACTAATGAAATTACCTTAGATCGGCTAGCTACAATGCGAGCTGGCTTGAAATTAAGGTGTATTGCTATATTGCACTAAACTACTGAACATGTTACATTCATATATCAAATACATACATTATAGTTTATCACATACTTATGATATAGGTCCTTTGGTTTTAGTCTGTTTTTTGGTTAAAATGTTATAAGATTTGTATATAAGGAATATGTGATCGAAGTTAACTTACAAACATTTAACTGCACTATATAAATAAAACGTTTGGACCACCGTTCACATCCTGGTAACCACCATTTTATCGGCAAAATTTAGTCATACCCCCTCCAAATTTAGGGAATTTGCATCGCGGTAATATATGTATGTAATTTGTTTGTTTTTAAGCGGAAATCTACAAAATTGACTATCTGCACCGTGGCTACTGCAATTATCAAATTCCGATTGTTAACATTATAAACAAGTTTGTTTTAGCACAGAGCGACAGAATAGGCTATCTCCACTCTGTCTACCACAGGGAATCTAACCTCAGATTTTGGTGTTACTAGTCCGTAAATTTACCGCTAACCCATAGGGGCCGCGTTAGCGCATTTTTGTGATTTTCAGTGATTTAGCATGAAATCTGGCATTTTGAAAGACTTAGCACATTTCTAGCATTATCTTAGAATATTTGGCATTTTTCTAGCACATTGTTAATTGAAAATTTGAAAAATCACTGAAGAATGTTGACTGCTTAGCTCTGTTTTCGCTCTCTTGTCCTTACAATTGGCATTGAGGATGACATCAGACAACAAATCTTCGAGATCCACGATCCACCATTTATGATGAAAGCAGAACGTAATCATTTCAATGCATCTTCACTCCTGAAGTATGCAGCTGCCCGAGAATGTATCAAGGGATATAGTGAGTCTTGTCTAAAATTTTAACCTCCAAGAGTATGTTTGAGAAGTTTAACTCATCAATATATGAATAAATTTCCCATCAGTTATTTTGTTTTTGCTTAATATTCTACATGTATTAAGAATATCTTTCAGTTCTATGCTAATTGCAATATAAGTGCTTCAAATAGGTAAAATTAATCATGTATGTGGAATATCAAGCAATTCTAGGAAAATCTGTAAAAAAATTAGTTTTAAGATGCAGAATTATGGACTATATTTGATTGCTAAACTATATTTCATTAATAAATTTTAATAAAATGAACTTATTCTTTTTGTATCTTATTTTCTATTCCATTTAATACTTAGATAGTATGATATGCCTATTCAGGCATCGGGGATAAATGAGAAAGGTAAAAAAGTGGATCAGAAATTGGTTTATTATATAGTGGACTTGATACCGTTTATTTGTTGTTGTTTTTTTCGTTGGAATAATACAGATACCTTTGAACATGGTATTCAGGCTACTTATGTGTCTACTCTTTCAAAAATAAATTTTCACTGAATGTAAATTACCAGCAGACCAAGAAAAGCAGCCCACGAAAACCTAAAATTTCCAGCATGCAACTTGAAAACTGTGGACTAGGCAACTCTTCCTACCTTGCTGTTGCCATATCATAGAGCATGAGTCATATAATTACGTGATATAACCAGTGAACAAATAATAAGATCAATATGATAAGTACTTAGTGATTTATCCACATTTCATATTTAGCCACCAATGTTCAGGAACTTAGAACTTTTTTTGCAAATCAATCACTTTTCCACCTGAAGAATCTGGTCACCCTGTTTACATCACATAATAGCTATGTAACTTAATTAAAACACATATACCAAACCGGTTCAAAATAGTTTGACGCAGTAAGAACACATAACTAAAACACATACAATGCACATCCTCTTCCAAAGAATGTTTTATGATTAAAATTAATAATACTTAATTGTTCACTAAGATCTTCAAGTAAATTAAAAACTGTAAATTATTTTATACTTTTAACTTTAAGTTAAACTTTAACAGCCATAAGTACTTCCGTTTCGATTAGCAAAGCAAACTCACAACGATAGGCTCAGTAGGTAAGGTGCTCTCGCAAGTTATAACTTATATCACGATATTCACCTTCATCTAGAAACTATCATGTTCCAAACTTTACCTTACAAAATATTCAGTAGAAGTAGTACGATATATTTACATTGATATTGAAGCAAATATCGCTACTAACGTAACGTGTCTATAGCTAGTATAAGTACTTACAAATTAAACTGAAAATGGTACGCCACTGATTTCCATGTCTCGAACATATCATGTCGTTGAGCAGAGTAAGAATGTTTGAAAGCACACGTAGACAGTGATTTGTTGAATCGTTTTAAGGGGTCTTCTTGTAATGTAATTCCAGGTAGCATAAACAATTGAGATTGTTGAGCAAAATGGGATTTTTATTGTATTACAATTTAATCTATCGCAGTAATTATACCATACAATAAAACATACTTATTTCTGTTTTTGCATGTTTTTTATTAATTGTTTGAGATATATATACAATAACCCCTCATACCTTAAAGACACCCGGTGGCTATTGACGGAAAGCGGGTTTCTGACATACTTGTTACTAAGCGAGTTTCTGAGTATGGCTGACCTAAAAACCGAGAACGAGAACGTATGACGTGTCTGTGAACGCGTTGTTACTCTGTGTATATGTTCCTATTAGTAACTGCCGGAGCTTGTTCTGAATCGGACTTTATATCTCTCGGATCATCTTTTTAATTGGAGTATATATTCTTAGTGATACCATGTTGATCATCCAATAAAATTATAAACTTTGTTAAATGGCTTTGCAAAGCATCTTTTATCAAACTTTCCAAACCTTT
>NW_013666014.1:0-2283 GCF_000517525.1 Limulus polyphemus | reverse complement strand
AATAGCATTATTTCTAAGAGGTTTGTTGACTAATTGGTGAGGAAAGCTATCTGGAGCACGTTCCAAAAACCGTTCTCCCTTATGGTTTGACTCAAGAATTTCCAAATCCATATGCCTCAAATTAAAATCACAATGATCACTTGAATTTTGTATAAAATAATGCATCTATGTACAATTTGCAGATATATTGGATGTTTAAACTTATTTTATAGATTAAGAAATAATACATCATGTACAGTTTCCACTTTCAAAATAAAATTAGGTCAATGATACAACGACCTTATGTAGTATTCCTAATGTGTACGAACGTTTTATGCATGCATTATAAGGCATTAACCAACACTGAAATTAGATTGTTGTTTCAGTTAACAGATTTAACGGAATTGATCAATAAAGCTCTTATTATCATTTCATAAATGCGAAGAATGTTTACAAACATAATTGACACTGAATAAATCAGTGTTAATTCTTAGTCTAATCAAATACAGGCTAAGAACTACTGATATTCTACCATCTCTATAGAACGTAAGCTAAATTTGTCCTTTTTCAAAACCTATAACAAGCAAAACATTTTCTAGTATAGAAAAATTCATTCCTTTTTTTTTGTCCTGAAGAAAGGAAATTCACAAAACACTTTAAATAATCAATCCACTCAAAAGCTGTATTCCTTTTTTTTATCATCAGAATGTTGATTTTTATTGCAAGAGTAAGAACAAACTTCAAATTTGTTTTGTAACTAGTAAGAAGTTTAGATGGTTAAAAGAAAATGGTTTAGTGCAATTAAAATGTGCATTTAAAGCACAACTACTGTTTTCAAGGCAAACTAAAATATAAATATAATTATTTCTTACCTTTGATCTCATGTTCACTGTTTCTTCTCCTTTCAGCTAAAACTTGTTTGTCATAACTTACTCTTTAAACAATTAATGCCATACTGTAAGCTCGTTCTATTGAGAAGAAATAAAACCATTAATTAGAAAAGATCGTAAGAATAGTTTCTTTGCAATATCACAATTATAACAGTATATTTTTAACACTAACAGATTTTCCAAACTATTCCTGAATCTACAAGCATTATGAGGGTAAAAACTGAGTGCAAATTTTTAATAACAAAAGATGTCAGTTCTTGAAATTAATGAAGGTTGTCAAGGACAAAAAGCAAATACCTTAAATTTTATGACTAAAAGTTACCATTATATACAATATTATTTGAAACACTGAGATGTAAAGTTGTATTTATTTTTAGAATTTTGACTTACTTTGTCCGTCATTTTTTAAATCTGCTTCCTTTTAATACATCCTGTATTTCCATTATATGACAGTTATATCCTGAAATTTTAACTTGATTGGCACTGTACAACAAGTTTTGAAGATTATACACAAGATTTATATTCAAACAGAACGGTGTTACAGAAAACTTTTAGACGAAATAATGAGAATAAAGATACAATAAGATATTTTAAAGGAAAATATTGGACACGAGAGGGAGTTAAACAAGGGTGTTTATTAACTCCAACATTACTTATTAAGTATATATATATTTAAGGAAACTCGAATCCTTCCTTTTTTACCAAATTGTTCTTTATTTATGAAAGTCTTCTTTATTTAACCAGTTATATAAATGAATAACAGTTTGTTCAAAATAATAAAATTCGAATTTCACTATACTAGTGCAAAAAAAGAGAAGAGGCATTAATGAAATAAACAGAAAATTCAGTTCCTTGATAATGCATAGGCTAGAAATGAAAAAGAAAATACATATAGGTTACATGGAATATCAATGAAATGTTTATTGGTTTGTTATGTCCGCCGTGGGTATGAAAACTCAATTTTTACCATTATAAGCCTACAAATTGCCACTGAGCCACAGTTGTTGGAAGACGATAAAATACAAAATAAGGAAATGTGAAGGATATGTCAAATTGTGTATCTTACTGTGAAACGCTAATATTATACAAAAATTAATAGGCGTAAAGAAAAATTGGACAAATGAAAGTAAAACGGACAGCCAGAAGTTGTTCGTTAGAAATATTAAGAAACAATTGAAAGTATTAGGAAGGATAAATAGAAGGTGCTGGAAGAGAATAAATAAGTATTTGCAAAGAATAAGTAGATATAAGTTTTTAACAAAAAAACTAGACGAACTTATGATAATAAAGCATACAGAAAAAACTAGAGTGAACTAGAACAGTCTAAGTATTTGACCTATTATAAAATATAAAAGAAGAAATTAAGAGGTACAATATTTGAGAAAATAAGAAAAAATAAAATAAGTTATGAAGC
>NW_013666013.1:631844-635240 GCF_000517525.1 Limulus polyphemus | reverse complement strand
TAAACACTACTAAATAAACATAATAAAAGTAAACAGAACAGAATAGCACTAACAGATTGATCAGAAAATACACAGGACCCTCAACTACACCAAAAAAATGTAAGAGAGAATGTTATTATCAGTAATATTTTTCTTCACAACATTGAGGATTAACTGAACATCTGCCTTGGGAAGAGGAGGAGCGTAGAGTTACACTGGTACTCCTTTTTTGAAGATTAAAATTATTAGTGTTAGGGTATATTTTCTGTCTCATATTCATTCTACCATAACACTCCTGTCTTGTACACTAGGTATTCAGCATATTCTACCACTGCTAAACATACCCCCTCACCCTATCCATGCTCCACCATAATGGACTGCTCCAATGTACCGAAGGAGCTGCTACATATAACATTTCGGTGGTGTGTGTGTGTGTTTTTTATATAAGTTTTGTTTAAGTAATGGACATCGAACAAACCAAAAAACCGAATTTTTCACGTGAGTGACGTGTAATGTATGATTACTATTCAAAGATTGTTAAACGGTTTCTGTTAACAAGAGAGAAATATAATAAAAACTAACACGGGGCTTGAGTTGTGTAAAGTTATCAAGAGGAGGCCAGTTTCACAGCCCCTATGTGGCGGGGTGTCCAGGGGCTGCCAGTCTCTTATTTCGATTATTTGATGACGTCATAATGTATGTTGACAGAAAAGTAACTCAAATGTATAAGAATGACATGTCGCAAAGTAGGCCTGCATAAACGATATGAATTGGTAAAATTTGTGATAACTTAAATTTGTATTTACGTATGTCTTTGGACGTTCTACAACAGGAAATTTTTTCATAAAAATTTCTAACAGGAGCGTTTTCACAACAATTTCTAACAACAGGAGCGTTTTCACAACAATTTCTTAACAACGGGGACGTTTTCACAACAATTTCGAACAACAGGAGCATTTTTACAACAATTTCTAACAACAGGAATGGTACTTCGGTTCGCTCCCCCTCAACTCAAACCCTACTGATGAACCTTCGAATGTTTAGAACTGTCTTCAAATTCCTGGATAGCGAACAAACCTTCAAACACATCCCTATGAATAACCCCTGTGTTAAAGCCATCATGTAACTAACCCCTATATTAAACGCAGTTATCAGGTAACTAACCCTCTTACCAGATATTGTCATCACACAGCTGAATTCCTTACTAGCTGTAATCAAGTAACTTGCATCTTTACTAGACACGTTCTTCAGGTGACTAATTCACTGACCACATACAGTCATCAGGTAATTAATCGTTTTACCAAATACAGCCACCACGTACAGTCACCAAGTAACTAACTTACCACATACAATCACCAGGTAAGTAATCCTCTTACCAGATACAGTCACCAGCTAATTAATCCTCTTATTAAATACAGTTATCAAGTAACTAACTTACCACATATAGTCATTTAAGTAACTAACCCTCTTACCAAATACAGTCATCAGGTAACTAGCTCTCTTACCAAATACAGTCACCAAATTACTAGCTTCTTTACGTCGAATAACTAGCTCTATAACCAAAACATTCTTCAGGTAACAAACTTTGCCAGAAACAGAACAACCAGGTAATTCTGAGAACGTTTAATTGTCTTATTAGTGACAAGTTTGTATTACCAATAATAATTTACATCTACGCACCAATTTTTTCAGTATTTATGCAGTTTGTATGGCGACTTTAATTTATCTTCCACAGGGTAGAGAAAATTAACTTTGTTTTATGACACTCCATTTTTCTCTTTGATATAACCACGTTTTAAATACTGAAACTCAAGAGCCGGAAGGTTACTCTACAACTGAAACTGACGGGTTTTGACGTTTTCATGAAAAATCCCGGTTCAATATAAAAATATGCATGAGATTAGGTAGTACTTTAATTTTGAAAAGAACCACTGATGACGCAGTGTTTTGTATGTTTAGTCAAGTGAGGAGTGATGATGATTTCCTATAACCTGTTTGTAGCATATCAACTTGTACTGGCGTTTCGTTTTTGTTCTGTTTTTTTCTCTTTATTTCGACATGTTTCGTATTTTATATTTTTAGCTTTCAAATACTAATTATTCTTAAATATTGAATTGTGGATTTTTTTTTTTTCTGTTTTCAGAAACTTCGAAGAGAAACGTATTTTGAACATTTAATCTCAAAATCTATTTGCGTATGTCATTCTTTCCTTTTTACAATTTATTCTGCTAACTGCATTATTTGAAGTGATTCTGTACCAAAAATAGTTGAAGTGTGGGTTTTTAGGTCATTAAATTACGATCTGGTTTAGAATGCCAACCCACAGCAACTATGTAGCGGTTGTGGGTTGTTAAATAATCAATGAGTCTGGATAATTATCAACTGAAGATTATATTGTAGGTGTTGTGGGTTATTAGATAACTACAATACGGTATCCACAACTGAGAGTTAAAAGGAATTATCAGAAAGGGGACCTTAACAATAGCGTACATCATTTTATGTTTCCATAGCTTAGGTATATATATATCAGTGTCGTAGTTACAATGCAAAGCATGAAAAATAAGGACTTCTAATACAGTGCACTAAGGCTATTTTTGCAATAACTTCTGATGTATTAAATGTAAAAAGAATATTGCCTAATTATTTCTAAGTTCCTTTACTAAAACCTATACAATTATCTTAAACAAGTGAAAACTATGGCTTTTGTCGTTACTTCGTGTGCGAAGTTTTATGATCCAATATTTTTTTTTCACGTTGCACAGCTGTTAATAGTTCCTATTTTCGCCACTGGTGCCTTTTTTTCAGTGTTTTACACAGATTATTTTTTAACACGATCCATTGCCCTTGGATTCGTCCTTTGGCTCTCCTCCAAGAAGGCTGTTTATTGGGATCATGCATTAAAAAGAAAGCCTGATATATATATACTCTTTTAATATGATGAAAGAATTTTCTCTTTTGTTTACAGTTTCTTTGTACTTCTTAAGCAATATCAGTAACAGCACAACGTTCTTGACACAAATAGTCTTGTCATCCATCCACAAACTGCCTTAAACCTCACGTGCTATTACACCAGAATGATGCTAACAAAGAAGATTCGAAACTCTAATTTTGGTGCCAGTGGTAATTATAGGACCATTCTGGAAATCTATAGAAAAGTCAACCCTTAAAAGTATGTACTCCTGTGGAGGCCTATCATGGTTTGGTGGTTATGGCACACGACTTGTAATCTGCAGGTTCAAATCCCGTCCCCGAACATGCTCGCCCTTTCAGCCGAGGGTGAATTATAATGTGACAGTTAATCCTCCTATTCTTTGGTAAAGAATGGCTCAAGAGTTAGATTGTTTGTTCATTTGTTTGTTTTGGATTTCGCGCAAAGCTACACGAGGGCTATTTGCGCTAGCCGTCCCCAATTTAGCA
>NW_013666013.1:625538-631051 GCF_000517525.1 Limulus polyphemus | reverse complement strand
CGGCTGAAAGAGCGAGCATGTTTATTTTTTTACACAATATTCCGTGATATCAGAGCTTAGACTGTCTTGGAATACTTTGCAAAGCTACGCACAGCCATCCCTAATTTTGAACTTACAGATTAGAGGGAATACAGCTAGTTCACAGCATCCGTCAACTCTTGGGTCACTTTTTTTCTGGCCAAATAGGGATATTTCACCGAAACTATTATAGTGCACCCGCGGTCTCAAAGCACGGAGTGAGTTTTCGGGGCAACAGGAGGCGAACCGTGAATTCTTATATTCACAGTCTAAGCTCGCTAACCACTAGGCCATTCCCGGCCCACGAGCGTATGCATAACCAGCAGACTGACGAAAGAGCAATGAGTTTGGTTGCCGCAGAAGAGATGTGATGTAATAGCATTTGGACTTTTGGACCACCGTGCATAACGATGCTGCCATTAGTTTTAGGTCCACGATACAATTGGAACGCTTATAAATAATGGGTTTCATTTAGATGCCAAAGCTATGCTGATGGGTTTTAATAACCTAGTAGATAACTTTGCGATTTATGACTATATATGGATATTTCTTTTTATTCTTCTCGTACTTTGTTTTTGTGTTTCTTTTTTCTCTCAGTTTCCTTCACATGAAACAGTATTATAGCTAATTTCCTTTGTGTATTACACATAGTCGGCCTATGACTTATAACGCGTGTGACTTTAAGTAACATATTAAGATTTCTAAGAATTGCGTGTAAGCAAAACCAGTATCACCGCATAAGCTTTCCTAATCCAAGTGTCCGTTTAGTCTACCCTCCCCTACTTTGTAGAGCATGCGCGAACCTTTGAAGCTGGGTAAGAAATTCGAATAGCGCCAGGATTTAATCTGTTGTTCTTCACTAGTTCAAGTATCGAGACGAGCTGTCATTCCAGTTGACACATAGACGTCATAACTATACATTCAAAGTCCCGTTTTATTATAATATGGCATAGGGGCCCAGAACGTAATCACGGCTCTTCCATATGCCCAAGGCAGTTGTAGTATTTATATGGTAATACAGAAAAGAAAGAGGGAGAGGGAAATACAGTGAATCATGGGAAGGTATGAGCTGAAGGCTCCCTCTCACCCTTTTGAGGGGGATGTATTGTTTACTGTGGTTCTTTTCAAGATTTACAAGATTCAAAGCCAGGGATTACAATCTTTTGTGGAACTGTAGACCGTTAGGACTGCTTGTAGGTTGTATTCAAAATTCTGTCCATTCTACATATTTCTACCCTGATTTTTTTTCAGGGAGGGGTGAGGGGAGAAGCTATAGGGAAGGTCAAATATTTCTGGCTTGTGAAATAATACCTTTGTGCCAAGTTTCAATTGTTTGCTAACGTGAAAACTACCGTTTAGAAAAGTATTATCGGACCAAGATACAGTAGATCTATTATAACTTATTAATGGTCAAACCACATATATGATAAAGTTAATAAAATCAGGATTATTTGTACTAAAATCTTTCCCACTATTTCCCTTCTAGTACTTGAAAAAATACAATATAGAAATACTCACGTAAAACCAAAGGAACAGCGGAGCCTTGATAATTGAAGCTCAACTTCCTAATGTTGTTCTCTATGGTCCCTCAAGGTTTGAAACTAAGCTACCGTTTCAAGAAACATCGACTTTGTAATGAAACCAGAAATTTGAAATTTAGCATATTAGATCAAATCATTTCAAATAGGCAAATCAGCAAGTCGTGTGACAACCATGGCCAATACAAAGTTGCGGTGAAACGGAAAGTATCAGAACTACACTTGATATTGTCTAGCGTTTCGTATGTAGTGTGACGACACCGAAAAATGATTGCTTTTATCGAAGCAAAATATTCTTACACTCAGATCTTAAAAATGTGTTCAGATTGTGTATTTAGAATTTCCAAGACGAGTACATCCCTTGAACTTAATGACATTGGATAACAAAGGAATAGGGATCAACTTGGAACAAGGACCATCCAGAAAGAGACCTACTACAAGTCGAACCCCAATGGTGGTGAGCAACGTACGGCGTCTCGTAACAGGTGAGAATCCACGAGCACAAAGGTCAATGTCAAAAGCCGTCCACGTGATCCAGGCAACAGTACGCAAAACAATCAATAGGGTTTGGGTCTGGAAAAGCCAAGTCACGTGCACACAAGATGCTTACACAACATATTCAGGAAAGGAAGACGAACTGTATGAACAGTACCAAACCAGGGAAAAATGAAGGTGCGATCTAACTATTGACGAAATATATGTGTATCTCGGTAATTATAACAAGTCTTGTGCCATTTTCTACCGTTCATTGAGTGAACTCTACTTGCTATCAGGCCAGTATCCGGGACCCTTTGTACCACATAGAAATACTAACTTTGTACAGAAACGAAATTAACAGGGTATGGATTCACCAAGATAAATAATCTTCCAGCTGTACCTTCATTTAACCATAGCATGACTCAAGCACTTGGAGAATTAAAAGGGTATTCATGCTATTTCATACAAAGACGAACTCGTCGAACGCATCACCTATGCAATTCTGAACGGAGTATTGAAATGGGCGCTAAGTAATCGCCATCCTCGTACACTAGATGGCTTATGGAGAGCACCGGAGAAGAGTAATGTCTTGGACATGACAGTCTTACAAAGGCATCTTTCACAATGTACACCATGCTGCAGGGTTATTGTCAAGATGCACGGTCATCACATAGAGCAAGACAGGACGTGGCGACATGTATTTTAACGACATGGTGAGACTTCAGAATCATTTTAATGTAACGTACTAAATATTTGTATCATAAACCTACTTTCGCTGGTATGTACAACTATTTTAGTTTGTACCTAAGTTTTTCATCCAAATTTAGTTATGATTTGATTTATCGAATATATCGAGCCTCCAGAACTTACAGATTACTACATAAGTAAATACAAAAAAAAAAAAAAAATACTTTACGAAAACTAATTTTCGAGCGAAGTCGTTGATTGGTGGGTTCGCAGAGAAATGATAAGACTAACACTCCATAACACGGTTCACTGTGCCAAAGAAATTGATTACCACTGTTCTACTCTACACTGGTGAATATGCTTCATGTTTGAAAAATAACAAAAGCCAACTATGATGCAGGTTTGATATTTTTTTAGGTCAGTCACACTTATATCTCTTGATATATATTACGAATAACATAGAAAACAAATTCAGAATTTACTGAGTAAATAAGACTTATCAGCTGTGCAAATTGTGGCTTACATTGCTAAAAAACGAGATATTTGTTGTCATTTAATAATGATACTTGTTATCAGTATTTTTATTATGTAGAAAGTTTGTTTGTTTGTTTGTAATTAAGCACAAAGCTACATAATGGGTGTCGAAACCCGGATTCTAGCGTTGTAAGTCCGCAGACATACCGCTGTGCCCTTGTAGAAAGGCTAAAAAATAGTTTATATCAATAGTAGTATCGGTATTCCAAAAATATACACGATAAGGGTATTAAATATCCACAAAATCGTTCATTTGTAGTTTACGTACATACATACTGTAATACTGTAATCTACCACTAGGTGTCTCTCTCAACAGTCATACTTGAGTAATCAATTATGTTACAGTAATTTATAATGCAAAACATAATCAACTGTATTATATTATATATTTGTACGGTTTTTAATTTTGCGTCAGTTCTTCCTTACTGACCGATTTCATCTTATAGTTATTTGAACGACTTTCGAAGGGAGCTGTTAAGTATGTTGCCATTTAAACAAGTAAAATAATGGTGATTTCCAAATATATTTCAAACGAACCGTGAAAAACCCCATTTTCGACAGAAAGTGTTCTAAGCCTTTATAAGGAACATCGCAGTTCGTTAGGTTAGCTCCCCATTGGCACAGCGGTATGTCCTGCGGACTTACAACGCTAGAAACCGGGTTTCGATACCCGTGGTGGGCAGAGCACAGATAGCCCATTGTGTAGCTTTGTGCTTGATTACAAACAAACGAACAAACAATCGTTAGGTTAACCGGGTGTAGATAGAGATCGTACTACCTGTGCTTCGAATGTTAAACATAGAAATAAATCAGAATTAACTGAAGTCTGTAAATAAATAATTTTCCTAAGTTCTGCCATTTTTGATTTACAACTTGAAGATAAAAATGAGATATGTGTTATTGCTCAGTCCAGAACCACTTACCAGTATTTTTTATTAGAAATGATAATGCAAGCGTATTATTTTATGATGTGGTTAAAAATATTGGTTATGTTGTCTCTTGTTAAGCACAAAGTTACACAGTGAGCTATCTGTGTTGTGCCTACCACGGGTATCGAAACCCAATTTTAGCGTTTTAAGCCTGCAAACTTACCGCTGAGCCACAGGGGCAGTTTATATTGTTGATGTGATAGTGGGGAAGTATTCAAAATGTATACAAGGAAAGGGTTTTAACTGCATCACATTCCTAATGAACGGTTAGTAAGGTGTCCTAACAAAGGCCTAATAATTGCTGAAAGAAAAAGTACGTGAGGTGTTCTAACAAAGGCCTAATAATTGCTCGAACAAAAGGTTCGTAAGGTGTCCTGACACAGATCTAATAATTGCTCGAACAAAAAGTTTCCTAACAAAGGCCTAATAATTGCTGAAAGAAAAGGTTCGTGAGGTGTTCTAACAAAGGCCTAGTAAACAAAGCTAATAATTGCTTTAACAAAATGTTCGTAAGGTGTCCTAACAAAGGCCTAGTAAACAAAGCTAATAATTGCTTTAACAAAATGTTCGTAAGGAGTCCTAACAAAGGCCTAGTAAACAAAGCTAATAATTGCTTTAACAAAAGATTAGTAAGGTGTCCTACAAAGGCCTAATAATTGCTCAAACAAAAGGTTAGTAAGGTGTCCTAACAAAGGCCTATTAATTGCTCAAACAAAAGGTTAGTAATGTCCCTAACAAAGGGCTAATAACGTACCTAAGTTAACGGTTCATAATTGCTAATACAGTGCCCCAACAAAAGGCTCGTAAGACGCCATAAGTGACTCCTAACAAACGGCTAATTATATTGTTCTAGGCTTGAATCGAACTCTGAAATTTAAATTGCGGTATTAATCAAAACAAAACCTATGTAATTATACCGAGTTCGCTCCGTTAACATAGTGTGTGTGTGTGTGTGTCTTATATTGGTTTCCTTTTTTTTTTATCGGAGATGGACTGGTAACCATATTGGTCAGAAGATGAAATGACTTATTGGTTTCCTCAGTCACAGAACTTTACAAGTAACGGGAAATATTAAGATATTACATCCTTTAAAGACGACGCCTAAGGCAAAATCTCGAACGAATGTCACGGTTACTATATTTCGCAATAATTTTGATAAAAGTATTGTTGCGTCATCGAGATCATGTGATTCTCACGCTCTCTATTTTCTAGAATTATCCTGTACTTTGGCGAATGTTCTAGTTCTTGCTGGATATAGGGTAGGCTGGTATATACAAGAGGGGAAGGTAATGTGTGGATAGATAGTGAGTAATTGAACTGCAGTCACAGA
>NW_013666013.1:619155-624818 GCF_000517525.1 Limulus polyphemus | reverse complement strand
GTAAACAAAACTCTTTAAGTTTATCCCGGTCTTATAAAAAAGAAAGAAAAAACATTCTCTGAGAGTTCTAGAAACCTATATGTAATGCATTTCTTAAGTTTCTCATTTTTTTACAGGATTTTGACATCATTGGTTTGTTTGACGTCAAGCATAAAAGCTGCACAGTGAGCTGTTAAGTCTGTGCCCATCACAGGTATTGAATCCCGAATATTATTGTTATAAGCTTTCAAGCTCACCTCTGAGCCACCGGGTAGGGGGGGGGGGGTAACATCAATGAATATAAAATATTTATTGTACGCTTATAAAAAAAAGAAACATGGACCATCATCCATGTGGAAAACAACAACACAGAATAGTGGAAAACAACAACACAAAATAAGAGATGATGTAAGAATTGGAAAGCAATCTGCGGGTCGCGGGTTCGAATCCCCATCACCCCAAACATGCTCGCCCCTTTCAGCCGTGAGGGCGTTATAATGTGACAGTCAATCCCACTATTCGTAGGTAAAAAGAGTAGCCCAAGAGTTGGCGGTGGGTGGTGATGACTAGCTGCCTTCCCTCTAGTCTTACACTGCTAAATTAGGGACGGCTAGCGTAGATAGCCCTCGTGTAGCTTTGCGTGAAATTCAAAACAAACAAACTATCTTATCAGTTGAAAGTTAGGGATCCTCAGTGGCTCAGCGATAAGTCTGAAGGCTTATAACGCTAAAAATCGTTTTTGAGTCTGAAGGTTTATAACGCTAAAAATCGTTTTTGAGTCTGAAGGCTTATAACGCTAAAAAATCGTTTTTGCTCAGAATACACATATATGTCTACGGGGAAGGAGTCCGTCACTCAACTGATTTATCCTGTGAAGATCAACAGTACTGTCTTGCATTATTTAGATGTGTTTTTTACCTCTTGGGGGGCCTCCAGTAAAGTTCCATTTTCATCAGTTGCCCCTCTATGTTGTAGTAATAAATAAGTAAAAAAAAAAGAGTTGCTAAGTGGGAGAGGAGGAGCGAGTACCATTTAAAAAACACATAATAGATTTTCAAAACTTAACCTAATCATACACGAATCACGTGATTTGTTTATATTTATGGCCCTCTGTATTTCCGCTGGCAGTTTCCAAAATTGTTTCTGTACGTGATCATGCATACGCAGTCACGTAATATTTATGCGTCTTTGTGTCTGTTTAAAAATCATAAAACTTGCTTACGTCAGAAGGGAGAAGTGGACTTTAGCCTTCGCATGGTCCTAAAATGAACGTGGCAACTTATATGTTGTTATTCACTGCTAAAAGCGGGCTTAATTTAATCCACGTGTAATGCGTTATAAAGATATTTGTTTCTGAAAAAAAAATATATAAAAAAGAATATCAACAACATTAATCCCAGGGGTGCTATTTCAGATCGCAGTAAAGAGTGGGAATAGGGGAAGCCAACTTTTATTAGCCGGCCGAATGCTCTCGGATTATTTAAAAAAAAATTAAAGTGAAAAAAAACAAAAAACAGTCTGTTTTAGGAGTATTTGCTCTGTTTATTTACAGCCACCCCATCGCCTCTCATCTGAATGGCGCCTCTAGATAATATTGCTGATTGCAACAACCAGTGTCATCTATTCATTATTTCAAATATATATATCTTATTAATTTTTATCCAGTTGGTATTTTTTAACTTATAAGAAAACGCAATAAAGCATCATGAAGTAAAACAGAATTTTATTACACCAATATAATAATAATAATAATAAAATGTGAATAGATCTTGTTTGGATTTTGTTTTTCTTCTCCATTAAAGGAATGAAACTATTCTTGTGTATTTAGCTATTATTGTTTGTTTGTTTTGTTTTTAATTATGCACAAAGCTACACAAGGGCTATCTGTGCTCTGCCCACCACGGGTATCGAAACCCGGTTTCTAGCGTTGTAAGTCCGCAGACATACCGCTGGGCCACTGGGGGGCTAGCTATTATTATTGGTGAGTATAGAATAAAGATAACCCTTTTATCATTGCGACGTAAAGATGATAAATATTTTAGTTTATAGTCGTGGATTCAGGAACGATTTCCCCCAGTGGCACAGCGGACTTACAACGCTAGACACCGGGTTTCGATACCCGTGATGGGCCAGAGCACAGATAGCCTATTGTGTAGCTTAGCTACAAACAAACAAACTCTTTCCCAAATGTTCCTAGTGGGACAACTGTAAGTTTACGAAATTATTACAACGTTAACATCATGGGTTCGATCCTCCGTGGTGGACACAACAGACAGCCCAATACGGCTTTGCTCTAAAGGAGAGAAACTTTTCCAAAATAAAATCAACAGTTAATAAAATTAAAGTTGTGGCGGCTACGTTTGAAGAAAATGCGTTACATGCCTTAAAGTCAGCATTATGCAGGTGACCGGATTAATGAATCTGAGGTTGCAAATATATAAACTTGATGTGAATGAACCATGTTATATCCGTAAAATCATGATCCAGATGGTCAAACATGTTAAAAAGTAAGTCATATTTCTAGTGGGAAGACAGACTAGACCTAGGCGATTAATAAATGAGGATACATAACACAAACAATAAATGAGAGAGAGAAAAAAAGCGATAAGAAATTGAAATTGAATAAAATACGACAATACGGGCCATGTATAAGATGGTCTTCACAGAAGGAAAGCTACCTTATTGGACAAACAGTTTTCAATTTTCATCAAGCTAAATTGTCTACTGTGGTGCTAATGCAATAGGAAGAAAACAATCATAGTCATTTAGATACTTAAGGCTTTACTCTTTTCCCACTGATTAAATTAACTAGCCTCATTTATTTGTCTATTACAAAAATGTCCGTTAACGACAAAACACGGGGCGAATGCGCTATAATATTTACGGTCAAACCCCACTATTCACCCAGACAAGGGTAGGTCAAGAATTGGTGGTGGGTGTTGTTGACTAGCAGCTGTCTTCCCTCTAGTCTATCAGAATTAGGGACGTCTCTGCGCAGATAGCCCTTTGTACAGCTTTACACGAAAATTCTGAAACAAACTATTTCGAAAATAGATTATTATAATATATAACAAGTAATTTGATGAGCTTGACCTCTATGTGGTCAAACAACGACTCATATTATTATTATTGCTCTTCGCTAACATTTTTGTTTTTCTCAATGAACTTTACTAACCAGCTGTTAATTTCGGTTACAGTAGTCATGTAATTCTTAATGATGTATTATACATACAGTATAATAAAATTTATCATAGCTCAAATCTTTAGCATTACTTTGGTAAGCAAACTTTCACTACTACTACTACTACTACTACTGACAGTATATTTTGTAATTTTGAAGGTTCATTGTAGGTTGTGGTGACCATATTTGAAGAGTATGTGTTACATGCCTTAAAGTCAGCATGATCCACACGACCAGATTAATTAAAGTTGTGGCGGCTACGTTTGAAGAGAATACGTTACATGCCTTAAAGTCAGCATGATCCACACGACCAAATTAATTAAAGTTGTGTCGGCTACGTTTGAAGAGTATACGTTACATGCCTTAAAGTCAGCATGATCCACACGACCAGATTAATTAAAGTTGTGGCGGCTACGTTTGAAGAAAATGCGTTACATGCCTTAAAGTCAGCATTATGCAGGTGACCGGATTAATGAATCTGAGGTTGCAAATATATAAACTTGATGTGAATGAACCATGTTATATCCGTAAAATCATGATCCAGATGGTCAAACATGTTAAAAAGTAAGTCATATTTCTAGTGGGAAGACAGACTAGATCTAAGTAGCCCGCTCTTTATTTGATAATGCCGAGATGATTTTCTCGCACGTGTTGAACTTACTACTATTATTAATGTTAGTTCAAGGACAACACTCTTATTTGTTTCCCTTCTTTTATGTTCCAATTATAGCTACTGTCAATACACATGTGGCAAACATACACACATAAGAAGAAACACGTTAGATATTTTCTCTCGCACTATACAGAAATAATCGTAGGTTCAACTAAAAAAATGTTTTCCCTAAGTTATAACATTAACATAATGTAAACGTACATACGACATCCCTAATAGAAACAACAGTATACCTATACACGTAAAAATGTCTTTTATATTTGACCTGCGTCACTCTTACGATCAGAAGTTCACTTTGTCACGAATGCAAGCAACATGCATTACCGTAAAAGGCCGAAAGTAAAATAACATTTGAACTAAAAGTTCGAGATTTCTGACATATAAATTTTCTCTCTCTTTTGATAGTTTTACCACGACAATATCTATGTATGCATATCTTAACTTAGGTTATATATTAAAATCAGTTTTACTAAACTTGTGTCTTCCATTGACTCGGCGGAAAGCCTGTAGGCTTATAAAGCTAAAAACCGGATTTTGATACCCGTGGTAGGCGCAACAGAGAAAGCCCGTTGTGTAGTTTTGCTCTTAACAACAAACAAACTAATTTCGTATCTAATTGTTTGTGCACGCAACCAATAAAACACCTTTGTGACCAAATACTGTAATCTCTGCTTTGAATTTTTTTTTTTTTTTTTGGTAATCTATATACACGTTTCTGATTTCGAGATTGTGAATTTGATTAGACTAGAAGACAAAAACTTGCCTAAAGCCGTACAAACCAACAGATTTATTACGTACAGAGCAACATCTGTGTACCACATGGACAACAACAAGTCCTCCCTCTCCAGATGGTTGTCAGTGCCTGTTTCTCTCGTCATCATCAACATGTGGTGCTTGCTACAGGAATTGTTAAGACCTTTCTTCACTTCACCTAGTTGGTTGAGAAGCCATAACGTTATCCTACGTATAGCAGTACTTCGGTAGTTACGGTTTCGGTTTTATTGTTTAATACGTATTGATCCGTTGCACTTTCAACAACTTAACCACGTGGTGAAGAATACTACGTCTTGAAAACTAAACACTCTCAAGCATCTTCTTTCGACGAAATAATATATAGACGTTAGATGGGTTTAACGTCGAGAGAAGATTATACTTCATTTCAAGACTAAGTAAATGATAGACTTAAAATGTCAGACAATATTACCTGTAATTTACTAAATCCTTACACAGTTGCCATGTTAATAGAATGATCAGTTGATGTCGGTGAACTCGCGGCATACATGGTAATATATAACCTTTCTGGCTGCTACTACCTAGATGATATAATCACCAGCATAGTTTACCACTCAGAGACATAACATTGTTACATCTTGTAGCACGGTCTGTGCACCACGCAATACTAACATTGCAAGACACAGTAAAAAATCACTGTAACATACGATACATATCGTTACTACTTTAATAAACCAGACAATTTCGATAAAGATATAATTCATTCGTGAAGCTAAATAAGATTGTCCACAAATGATATTCAAAATTTCGGTTCCTTATCCTGTCTTCAAATAACCTCGAAACAAGCCCTGTTCTTTTACACGTACCTTGACTTATCAACCAGGCAAAACAAGTTGCAGTTATACAACCAGAGTATCCAGCGAGTAAGTCCTAGACAGCCAGCCACTTGGCTCCTTGGAGATCCTTGGCAATTTGATTTCTTCCACCTCCACAACCTGTCTTCAAATAACCTCGAAACAAGCCCTGTTCTTTTACACGTACCTTGACTTATCAACCAGGCAAAACAAGTTGCAGTTATACAACCAGAGTATCCAGCGA
>NW_013666013.1:604447-618311 GCF_000517525.1 Limulus polyphemus | reverse complement strand
TTGTGTCGCTAAAGTTTCGTCGGAACGAAGTTACGGAAAATCAATTAACAAATGGAGACGTTACAATATTATAGCTACAATACACTTTTCTTAATGAAATTAAATCTGTTAGCAATTTTCTTAGTATTTATCTTTACATGCCATTTACATGGATTTCCTTTCTGTTTATAAATCCACACCTTTAATACACATAGCAGGAGTGTGAACAATTATTTGGCCTATATTTCACCTTTAAGGACGGGAATCCTAACAACAAGTGATGCGCCCCAATCACTCTTTTTTATTCTTAAAAGCGTATGAAAGCTAATAACTTTGACTTCTACGACGTTATGAATTTCCAATATGAAGTATTTTTACGTAAAAGAAATTTCAAATGAAAACTTGTAAATGTCTTGTAGCTTGAATTAGAGCACTCAGTATGTTGACTATCACGAAATTTCTAGTATAAACGTGTAACTGTCTTGTAGTCTGAGTTACTTATAGCATTCTACGTGTTGGCTATCGTGAAATTTCAAGTGAAATCGTGTAACTGTCTTGTAGTCTGAGTTAGTTAGAGCATTCTATATGTCGGCTATCGTGAAATTTCAAGTGAAAGTTTGTAATTGTTCTGTAGTCTGAATTAGTTATAGCATTCTGTATGTCGGCTTTCGTGAAATTTCATGTGAAAACGTGTAACTGTCTTGTAGTCTGAGTTAGTTATAGCATTCTACGTGTCGGCTATCGTGAAATTTCATGTGAAAACGTGTAACTGTCTTGTAGTCTGAGTTAGTTAGAGCATTCTATATGTTGGCTATTGCGGCTTCACCCCAAATCAGATGCGCTCTAATAAATGTGCGAATGTCAAATGATCCCCTTTTCAGGCCCGCACTGCTCTCCTTTTTGTGTATCTTTTCCTAGACTAAAAAAAAAATCCCTTTAAAACGTAAAGACGCTTAACCTCCTCATATCTAAAGCTGAGGGGCTGTCGTCCTTCAGGTTATTACACCCATGGATATATGTTAAAAATTATGATTTATTGGATGGAGTCTTTTCGTAGAAACCACTACACAGGAAACATGTTTATAGAACAAAAACCTTAATTATAAACGACTTATTTGTACGATAACTAATAGTCGTGAAAGTTTATTTTTTAATTTAGAAGTTAATCCAAATGGGTTAATATAAATATTTTGATGTTACTGAAATTAATTTTTTTCTGTGAAACATGTATATAAAATGAAAAACCTAATTCCATTAAACTAAAATAGATCATGGTCGTGACGTATTCACAACATAAATAAATTCAGATCTCGAGTTACATTTTTTTTTGTTTTGTATTAAGCACAAAGCCACACAATGGGCTATCTGTGATCAGCCAGCTACTGGTATTGAAACTCGAATTTTAGCGTCGTAAGCCTGTAGACTTACTGCTGAGTCACTGGAGGGGCTCTCGAATTACAGAGATGTCTAGTAAACAGATTCTCACCAAAATAGGCTTAGCTGGTGAAAAGCAAAAAGGAAGTAATTATAAATCATCTATCAACAAGGAAATAACAAAATGCATTGTACATCCTGAACCTTAAAACACAAGAACCTACCAGTTTTATGAGTCATTTAATATTAACAAAGAATTCTCATAAAATGTGTTAAATATCATTTTAACCATACTGAGGAAGACTGGAAAGATTAATCAATAAAACTGGGAGTATAAGAAAAAGTAAAAAAATATATATATGAACGAACAACGAACACGTAAGAAGAAACAGTTGCTAATTTCTTCTACTAGCTCTCAATGTTTTAATTACTTTTCAACTAATGCTCACATTACCTATTGTTGACTGCAAAATTTCCATTGCCCCATCCAGTATTGTCTACTTCATCTACAATTGAAGAAAAACACTAGAAGAGTACTCAGTAAAGCGTATACCTCCGCCATGCAATGTTGATCATATTCGGCTCGGGCCCGGCATGGCCAGGTGGTTAGGACGCTCGACTCGCAATCTGCGGGTTGCGAGTTCGAATCCCCGTCACATCAAACATGCCGTGGGGGCGTTATAAAGTGACGGTCAATCCCACTATTCGTTGAACAAAGAATAGCCCAAGAGTTGACGGTGGGTGGTGATGACTAGCTGCCTTCCCTCTGGTCTTACACTGCTAAATTAGGGACGGATAGCGTAGATAGCCCTCGTGTAGCTTTGCGCGAAAGTAAAAAAAAAACAAACAAACCAAAAACCATATTCGGCTCTTAAAAAAAATACGATAATGTGTCCGTATGTCCGTCGTTATCAACGGACACAGAACATTTTTGGCGGGACAGTGAAGGATAATATTATATATATGTCCACCAAGTTTCATCAAAATCCGATCGTTTTTTGACTGAGGTATAAAGCAAAAATAGTGTGAAAAATCGGTCCACATGTTAACAGGTAGAGGTATTTTGGATCTTCGTGACCTTGACCCTCCTAAGACTAATTATTTCCAAGTTGGGTCAGAGTCCAAAAAATATACCAACTTTCGTCCAAGTTCACTTAGCCGTTTTCGATACACTTTGCTGACAAACAAACACACACACAGAGGTGAAAACATAACCTCCGCCACTATTATAATCAGTGTTTTTTGTTGTTTTTTAGAATCGATCACCAAAAATAAGATGGTGAAGCAATTGTTTCTAGGGAAAAAGATGATAACTGGATGATTAGATAATCAGTCACCTGGTCGTCAGAAAGTTAGTGACGTAGGAAAACGACTCCAATTTTTCATATATTGAAATTAAAAGAAAAGTCACCGCGCGAACTCTTATACAGTAAGCACAGGCAACCTATATGTTTTGTAAGCAATGTTTATGTATTATTTATGCTCAGCTTTACCAATTATGATTATTGATAGAGAAATTAGAAACATGGCTTTTTTAGCCACTTATCACGTGCTCCCGAGCTAGTAAGCACGTGATTCAACGCTCTAATACTTACATATACCTTACCACATGACAAAAAAGCATGTTCAGGGTTTTCGTTGTAAGTGATTTAGATAAAACAGATATTTGTGCACTCTTTTCTGTGATTAATTTTGAAAACTTAGTATCATGAAGGATAAAGCGATAAATAAAATTGTTTTTCAATGTAACTCCTCCTTAGTAACTACAACGATTAAATTTGGAAAATTTATTAACATGTCGAAATATATGTCGTGCTACAAAAGTTTAATTTTGAATAAAACTGATAAACGCTGTTGTCCATAACAATGCCTTGACAACAGCATTACAGTTCACAAACGTTTCATGTTATATTGTCGGTTATAATTGCTTTATAAATATTGAAAAATATAGTTCAAATATTTTAAATAAAACTTCATTTACTTGAGATTACAGCTGAAAACATTATTAACAGTGAAGGGTTCGTCAATCCAGCTCCCAGTGTCTCAGCGGATAGTTAGCAGGTTTACGACGCTAAAAATCGGGTTTCGATACCCGTAATGGGCACAGCACAAATAATCCATTGTGTAGCTTCGTGCTTAAAAACAATCAACCAAACCAATCGTCAATCCAATCTATAGTTTAATGTAAGTTTGTATCTTATGAGTGTTTTACATTATATATAGTATTGTCTTACTAATCCATTTTCATTATAACTGTATTGCTAAATCTCTTAATCTTATTATTGCCTTTGTCTTATATGTATATATATATAGACACACACACACATTATGTTTGCTACTAGTTAGTTAAAGCACGCAATATGTTGTCTGTCGCGATCATTTTTGACTTATGCATGTTTTATCAATTTCTAATTCTCTCTCTTCATTTTTGAGTTGTTTTTTGTTTATGTTTTTGGAATTCACAACTTATGTGTCATATATAAAAGTTTCTAATTATCTAATTAATTTAGGCAAAGTATTAATGATAACACTGATTAATCCTGTCTCAACCGTGGCTCCTCCTGGACGAGTACACTTGTCTGCTTATTGTGTTATCAGAAAATAATAACTAAGGGATCAACTGATAGAGAAAATATATTGTGGACTTATTCATAATGGTAATCCAATTGGATAACTACAATCATAAAGCGATCAGCAGCAAAATTCTGCTTAGTCTAGACAATGAGAAGGTTAATATTCTATTATTCCGGTGTCTGTTGAATAATAAACAAACTCATTTAACGGAAAGTTGAATGTATAAGTAAATTTACTTTTTGGCTTTGTTGTTACTGCTTGTTATAACCTGGACAGAAAATTCGAAAGTGTTTCACTTTCGTTACACACATATTTCTGTTAAGTGTTTCGTTTTTATACAATCTTTAACAAAAAACAACAGAATTCTGAAGTTATCACGCTTCTTTCGAATGTATAAAAACATCATTTTTTCAGTAGCATTCTGATATGCCGGTTAAGTCTATATTTCCTCAGGGTTTTGGTATAGTCTTCTCAGAGATGCTCAAAAGGAACCTAAAGTTTTACTACACATGTAAATTTCAAGTCTCAAAAGTACTACTGAACAATAAGAATATTATCTTATTTATCCATACAAAAAGGAGACTTTTAATCACGAATCAAACTCTTTTGTTGTATTTTTTATAAACTTCAATACATAATTTTATATAAAATGTACTTTTATATATCAATGTAAATATGGGGTATTCTTTAGTGAAAATAATTTTATTTTATAATATACTAAATATTGAGAAGAAAGCACCATTAACAACTACAAGATAACAGTCGTCAAGCTGTTTCTAATAAAAAAAATGTTTTCCGCATATTTCCAGATTATTATGATTCACTAGTTTCTGGAAATGTTACAGTTAACGGATACAGTCATTTGTCATGACATTAACAATTCTAGTTTAATATGTTAAAAGAATACACAATACATTAGAGAGATGGCGCACCATTTAGTTCTAGCTTCTACATATCTGACAGTTTTTGTGTTTTTTCTTTTACTAGGATTAGGGTTAAGGAAGAATCAGATATAACAGTGTTTATAGCGCTATTTTTCCATTGACAGATAACCCGCTGAAGATTTGTAAGGATAAATCTTAGCGTTTTATTGCAGAAAAATAAACAGAATAATGTTAAATGAGTTGTACAAATGTTCTTAGTTCCAACTCAAATACGGAGCATAGTTCAACTTCCCTTTGAACATTGAAAACTAATTTTCAACAGAACAATCACGATGCTAACTAAACAAGGCCTAATATAGTTACGTTTACTTAAACCTAAATGTACGAAGACGGCTCTATCTAGTGTACTAATTAAACATGCCGACAGCTTTTGAAACAGACTTTCTCACACTCACACTCTGTTGTTGTTTTAAAATTTTCGCGCAAAGCTGCACAAAGGGCTATCTGCATACAGCCGGCCCTAATTTTAAACTGATACTCTGGAGTCAGCTAGACAATAGCATACACCACTAACTTTTGTCAGACCGAATAGTAGGATTTGATCGTTACTCTTATAGCGTACCCAAAGTGCGGAGAGTATTTTTGCGGAAACGTGACGTGAACCGTGGATTCTGGAATTCACACTCCGGGCACGCTAACCATTAGGTCTTACCCAGCTCTCACTCTCTATATATGTAACAGGTTTCTCATTTCCAATAGTCTCACAGTTAGTCTATAAAGTGTTTTAAGTCACAAAATTTACAGTATTACTTTATAGCCTTATACGTTTTGAAATGTACGTTTAAGAATAAGTATTTACATTTGAGAAAATGTAGGTAAACGTCATTAATTACACGATGACACCTGTCAACCAAACTTGTAAAACAAGATCACAAAAATATTTACAATTATTTACATCACCAAACAACATCAAGTATTTTAGTGACGTCAAAAACAATTTACAATATCGTAATTGGATAAGAAACTGCCTTGACTTGAATTTCAACAATACATAGTTATTTTAAACAGTATTTGTAGCTGTACGAATGGTCAGTAAAATAGAATTCAGTATAACAGAAGCATAGTAAAACCAAGTTGATATAGTTAATCGTCAGTGATGATAACGAACTGACCATATCTTAGACTTAGTCTTAGTTAAACAACATGAGTAGGTTCTGACGAAGTGAACTGACCTTCAAATGGTCAGTATGTAATTACGTTTGAGCCTCAGTTTAAACCTTGCGAACCTCGTTGGAAGTATCGAATAAATCTTTTTAAACTACATGACTCTATCTTCGTATTAGCTACTCGTAAACATTTTATTATTTGTAACCTTATAATACGTTATACACATAGAAGCATTACATTCAGATAAAAATAAAACAGCATAAGATTAATTTTCACATTTAAATCACAAAACCATTACTTTTAATACCTACCCAACTTTGTTGACAACTGTGATCAAAAGGTGGTACGAAGGAAGCTAGCTTTTCGTTCACGCTGTTCCTTAGCCAACTCGATAACATACTCTGGTGCACACACCCTAGATAGTAGTGTTAGCACACGCTTTGTAGTTTAGAGTTACTTCGAGAGCTGGGACACCTTGTGGCCGTTTTGACAAACCTCGTTTCCTCCTAGCATTACGAATGGTTTTGCACACGTGGAGATATCGCCAGTTTCAACTATCTGCACATTTTCTGATTGGCTACGGTACCGATGAGACACGGTTGTTACGGTGACAAGATATGGCTACTCATTCGAATGGCAATGCTTTTGTGACGGGAGTTTCCTAATCGTTTAATGAGGAATCGTAAAAGCAGTATAATAATTTAAAATAAAGTTCTACAAATAAATATGAAACTATCAATCAAAAAGTTTTCGCTACAGTTATAAAAAAAAAAAACAATAAAAACCAGGAGCCCTCAACTGAACAATGAAATTACTTTAGAAAAACTAAACATTATTAAAACTTTAACACGCTATATAAATATGTCTGTGACTATTCATTCAATAAACATTTATGTTCTGAATGGAAACTATTAATAATATTATCATAAACTTTCTTCATGCCGATCCCCCAAAGACACAATAACCGTGTGTGTTTTAAAGAACCATGTTTATATGTTACAAGGATATCATCTTTTTAAAAATAAGGAATATAATTCTATGTCGATCCATTCTCTGCCTATAAATTTTAGTTTGATCCATATAAAGGTGACCACGTGCAGTACAAATTAAATCGTAATGGGTAGACAGTAATCAACCTATTCTATCTGGATAAATACATTTTGACTTTTATGACTTTTCCTATTTCGAGATATCAAGCGTGACGTGACACTACACACCGGCATTTATATAGGTTAGATATTTAAAGGATCTTTCAGTCAGCGGTAAGGCTATGGACTTATAACGCTGAAATCCTGAGTTCGATCCCCCCTTGCAGATTGCCCATTGTGTAGCTCTGCGCTAACACAACAGCTTATCAATAGCATTTTACATGATATTTTTAATAGCGCTTATATCCACTTTCAAAGTACGAAATAAACGAATGACAATCTTTAACACAGTCAAAGTTTTTTGGGCCAATTGCTTTCTGGTTTCGTTTTTCAGTACATGGGTGAATGTTATTGGCTAAGGAACTGTTTCTGGAATTCCTCCGTGGATGATTCAGAATTTTTATATTTAAACTATAATTGTTGTAAAATATGCGTAAAGTTTTATTTGAAAACTAACTCACAATATATCAATTTCTAAATACTTTGGGTTTAGGCACGACGAACGCTGAAGTGTGAATCTTTCATCTCGTGCCAGCCACTTGCCAGTTTTGTGAACGAATAATCAGATTAACATAATAAACCTTTGTCCACGCGATATATTTATCTTGCCTTTTTTTTTGTAATTCAAGCCATTACATTTATTTCTACCAATAGGAAGCCTCTATTGGTGCCTAAGTTCTATACTGAAACATATATTCTTTCTTTCTGTGTTAAATAATCCACCATAGAAAGGGTTTGACAGTTGTTTTAACTCTGCCGAGAACGACGAAAACACCAGTAAGAAAAATACGTGCTTTGATTCATTAGGAGATTTTATCTATAAACAGACGTCTTCTGAAACACTGAGCATATCAAAGAAAACGCTTAATTTTCTGGTGATATGACGGGGTTTCTCTTCTAAAATCAACGAGTTCGAATCCTTCCCCAGTTTGAAGTTTCACTTCTTCGAACTAATTTCTGAAATTTCCTAGGACTTGGTAACATTAACCTTCAGATAGAACTATAGGCAATACACTGTGCCATATGTGCACTCAATCTATATAGTGATGGTTGCTTGCCAAAGCATTTTGTTGATATTCTTAAAGGCTGTGTTCTTGATATTTAAATTAGGCTGTTTATCATGTTTAATAGAGGGAGTTTCTAAGAGACCTGACAAGCATTTTACGTCTAGAATTCTTGAGAGCTTGGGAGATGATTTAAACGATATAAAAGCGTCAGTTAGAGCAAAAATTAGTTGTTGAATGATTATTGAGTTAGTCAGTTATAGTTAGTCCAGAAATGAACATTTTGAGCCTATTAGCAAGTAAATGGAATTTCTATTGAAGCGATATTTATTTGTAATACAGGCCTATCGTTAGTTATATAAAAGAACCTGCAACTTCAGGGGCGTAGCTACCACTACAGAGTGGAAAGAGGGGGCTTTGTCAAAAAAATAAAAAAATAACTGTAGACTTTTTCTTCTATCCAAAGAAGTTGGTGCTTTTCATAAAAGTCAAGTGTTTGTTTAAAAATATTAGAACTTTTGACTTTATAGAATATTGGAGTGGTCGTTCGACTCTCCTTTTGGTTACTCCCCTGAACTTGTGGATATAGAAGTTCAAGAAATAGAATGCTTTCGTTGTCATTAAGTGGACTAAACTTTGCATTCTCTTTACCGAATAATTAAGAAACAAATCAGCCCAACGATAGAAACGTTTACAATACTGGTGTCAGAGTGTGGTTGTTTTGGTTAAAATCAAATCAAATCTACATTGCACTTAAGATGACAACACGTACTCGAAGCGAAATAGAAAATTTGCTGGAAATGCCACGGTAGAAAGACGAACAAGTAGAAAGAGCCAAAGAATTTAAAGAAAAGAAAAGAGGCCTTATACTTACTGAAAACTTTCGAACAAGAATAAACTTGATCGAAAGTAAGATCAAGAAAGCCGTTGAAAAAAGATTATAACACAAAAATCGAAAAAGTGCAAAAGGACATCGACGCCAGAATAAATAATCGAGAAACCGAATTAACAATTCAAAGGATAAAACTAGACTCATCTCTCTCCGCATCTACTTAAGCGTTCCAATCTCAAACATCATTAATTATTAAATATTTAGTCTACACCTGCTGCTACTACTACTACTGTTACTGTACCACCTATGACTGCAGGACCTTCCTGGAACCCTCCAGCTATATTACTACGTCATCAGGTTATAGAAATTAGCAGGCCAACTGACTATAAGGAAGAGGTACCATGAGAGGCATATTAGGAGCAGTTCGAAGTAATATCCAAATTGAATGGATGGAATAGTAAACAACAAGCTATTCTTCTTACGGCTCATTTAAAAGGCTCACGTTTAATATCATTAAACAAAAGGTTTGTTTGTAATTAAGCACAAAGCTACACAATGGGCTATCTGTGCTCTGCCCACCACGGGTATCGAAACCCGTATTCTAGCATTGTAAGTCCGCAGACATACCGCTGTGCTACTGGGTGGCGGGTAATTACACTGTTTATTTGTAGTTAAGCACAAAGCTACATAATGGGCTATCTATGTTATGGTCAACGCGGGTATCGAAACCCAGTTTCTAGCATTGTAAGTCCGCAGACATACCGCTGTGCTACTGGGGGGCGGGTAATTACACTGTTTGTTTGCAGTTAAGCACAAAGCTACATAATGGGCTATCTATGCTCTGCTCAACACGGGTATCGAAACCCGGATTCTAGCGTTGTAAGTCCTCAGACACACCGCTGTGCTACTGGGGGGCATTATTAAGCAAGCGTCCAACAGAGAACTGTACCGACCTACGAATATACGAAATAGTCTTCAGCAAAGTTTGTTTCTTTTGTTGAATTTCGCGCAAAGCTGCTCGAGGGCTATCTGCGCTAGCAATTCCTGATTTGGAAGCGATAGGCTAGTAGGAAGGCAGTTAGCTATTCAACACCACCTACCGCAAAATCTTGGGCTACTCTTTTACCAACGAAAAGTGAAACTGACCGTCGCATTATAACACCCTCTCCCCACGGCTGAAAGGGCGAGCATGCTCGATAACTGGTTTCGATCCTGCAACCCGCAGATTGCGAGTCGGTCGTCCTAACAACCAGACTATCCCAGTCCTTTTAAAGCGAAGTAGATGCATACATCTTTAAATGAAGCAGTCCAGGTTGGCGATGGAACTTGAATCGATTAAAATTACCGATAAACGGCTAAAAACACCATCCAGAAATTGTGGGATATCAACCATCCTGGAAAATCAAAAAACTTCCTCTACAGAGAACAATACAAATGTCTAAATTAAAATTTTAAAACGTAGTTTATAACAATATAGTCTTTCTTCTATAAAATCTCTCCTAGCTGTGCTTCTACATCTACTCGGTTCTGTTTTATTACACTGGCCATTACCAGACCACAACAACATAGTCTTTGTGTAACATATAATCTATAACAGCTGCACTTCGACCCCTTCCTTATTACAGCTAGCCTATAGAGACATCACGTCTCATCTACATAATCTTCGTTTTAGAGGTGGTCCCGCACAGCAGCATTGAGACTCCTCCTCCTCCCCCCTCACATATTTCACAGTTTTGAAGTTAAAGTCGATGGTGGTGGAGCTGATTGCTGCAGTTCAAAACCTTGACCGTGGCTCCAGTAACATAATACCTGGCTCTGAAACTTCTGAGTTCATGTACCCCAAAACATCTTTAATTTGTGTAGAGAATGACACTATTATGTCAACACGAACATTAGTGCTTGTGTTGATTTTGAACAAGAGCGTGAAAGTTGGTTAACAACTGTTGGAATGTGTTGATAAGGTGCCAGTTAAGTAAGTTACTTATATTAAAAAAAAACCTGCCAGAATGGGGTTAGTTTAGAAGAGGCATCATTTTATCACAACCACTTTCGCGACTTCTAGGACTAACTTAGATCATATGATAACTTTTTATAACCAGAGCGACAGAGAGAAAACCGGGAAAGTTTGGTTCTTGCCTAAAAAAAAGCATGTATTCCTGGGTAGTTGGCGGCATATTTAACTTACTTTAATGACATACAACTTTTAATAGCATCTTTACAAAGAAGTCGATTCTCTCGTACAGCTTTTGATTTTATAGTACTTGTTCATGTTGTTGTATTCACGATAGATTATTTTTACTTTGTAGAAGTAATCAATAGTAGTTCCTTTAGAAATCTGGCAGCCCATTTGCTTAAAAACAAAGAGCCAGCATTTACAATATTCTTAATTATGTTCTTGTTGAATATAACAGTTGAATTTACTTTCACACAATTTCATATTTACTTATCTGATAACGTTGTTTTTTTAAATTCGTGTTCATTTTGAATTTTTTTTATTTCCTCATTTCCTAGCAAGACCTGGTGGTTAGGACGCTCAACTCGCAATCTGCGGGTCGTCACACCTTGGGAAAAGTATAAAAAAATTACATTTTGTTAATGTACAAACCATTTTTCCAATGCACTTCTGTCCCATTGACTCAACGGTAAGCTTTATGGCTTATAACGCTAAAATTAAGAATTCGATCCATGCGATTGACACAGCACAAATAGACCTTTGTGTTTAACAACATTTAGGCCCGAGGCTCGGCATGGCCAGGTGGGTAAGACGCTCGAGTCGCAATCTGCGGGTTCGCGCCCCCATCCCACCAAACATGCTCGCCCTTTTAGCCGTGGGGGCGTTATAATGTGATGGTCAATCCCACTATTCGTTGGTAAAAGAGTAGCCCAAGAGTTGGCGGTGGGTGGTGATGACTAGCAGCTTTCCCTCTAGTCTTACACTGCTAAATTAGGGGATGGTTGGCGTCAGGAAGGGCATGCGGCCGTAAAAAACCCTGCCAAAACCGAAAATAGCGACCCCGTATAGATACGGGAAAAAGCTACGGAAGAAGGAGTTATTAAATGTATAATGAGTGGTTAATCTTAAATATAGTTGGCTCGTGCTGATTTTATTTCTCCGTGATACTGGTATGATCGTATCTCAGAGAAGTGCAGTTGCAGTTGCATTACACTTACAGGTCAGAAGTCAGCAGCTCCCTCTAAGTTATCTATTTTGTTTTAATAATTTAAAGTGTACTAAACAGGATAGCAAAGTTCTTAGTCTTTTATAACTAATTCAGATTTATAATGTTGTTTACAGGTTTATGTACATTCTATTTTTTTGTTTTACTTTAGTACTTGGTGCTTCGTTTCAGCATGTAACTATACATATACACACTTATAAGTATCAGTTAGGGGGAAAAAAGTATTATATAACTGTTAGCCCCTGGAGGTCAAAATTATTTGTCTATATTTTCAGTTTTTATCTTTTAAAAAATATTAATCAGATAAAAATAACTAAGAAATTTTTAAAATAATGTTCAGTTCCAAATTAACACATTTCTTTAACAACAACAACAAAAACTATTTTAAACTGCCGAAAAAAACTTAAGGGTTGGTTCCGAGTGGCATATATACATTAGTCATAAAATAATTTTGTAATTAAGATTGTTTCTTATCGCACTAGTTCTTGCAAATCTTATAGACATCTCTTTCGGTCAAAAGTACTTTTAAACAATACCGAAAATTTAATTTACAATTTTACACAAACATTAATGAATGCCTAATATTATAAATGAATTACAGTTTGGTCTTCCAGATATAGCGCAGAAATTAAAAGGTTTAGATGCTGTGAGGTCCCTCAATGGCACAGCGGTATGTTTGCGGACTTACAACGCTAGAAACCGGGTTTCGATACCCGTGGTGGGAATAGCACAGATAGCCCATTGTGTAACTTTGTGCTTAACTTCAAACAAACAAAAAAATGCTGTGAATCACAGGCAAACTGTTTTTCAGCTGGTGGTCAATTCACATTTCTTTTTAGGCACGGGTCCCCAACGTGCTGCTCGCGGTCAGTATAATGTTCACGACAACGAAATTTGCTGGTGGTGGTCTGGATCGGTATTTCGGTCGCGTTGTTGTTGTCAGTCGCAACCTGGGAGAGTCAGGTACATTTTCGACCTCTTCTTCCCTCCTGAACTATTAATTTGAAAAACTGTTAAATGTTGCTGATAATACTCGCGACACACACACACACGCGCGCTGATTTGTCTTCTTCGCCTTTTCCGGGTCGTGCCCTTGAATATAATTCTTGTAGCATTTAGTGAACATTTTATATTCATCGCTTAGTTTTGTTTCCCACTATTACAAACAGTTTGTACCGTGGTATTCTCTTCATTTGGCCTTGTATGATCGCAAACAGTTCCGAAAATAAATTTCACTTTTCACAAGAGATGTTCACCCGCGCGTATTTTCACATAAATATCCTTTAAAATACGTCGGTGGTATCTAAATCTTGGTGTCAACATTATCTTTAATGTCTGGTGCGGGTGGTCTTATATTTAATGTAGTAATTTTAATGGAGAGAGAGGCCGACAGCGAAACTCTAAAAAGATAACAATATATTATACTTCGCGCCAAACCAACAGATATTACGTAACACGTTCGATTTGCTTAATTAATCACGCACTGCATGCTGTATGGTCACGCAGGCCACTAGGCAAACAACGAGGATCCAGCGTTTCTGTTTTATAGTTAACCTAAGCTTTCGGGATTCTGAGTTCTAATAGATTATCAGAACTCTGGCAGGATTTCGCCAATTTCAGTTAAAATAGTACACATTAAAAGCAACGTAAACTATTTACATGGATGTTTGTTTGTAATTAAGCACAAAGCTCCACAATGGGCTATCTGTGCTCTGCCCACCAC
>NW_013666013.1:595190-603386 GCF_000517525.1 Limulus polyphemus | reverse complement strand
TATGTTAAGAGTGTTACGTACGAATTTGCTTCAACATCAAAATACTATCAAACAAAATAGTAATTTTGTAGCCAAAACAAAAAAGTAAAAAAAAAAAGACAACTTATCTCCGTAATTAAAAATGGCAAATGTTTTGTTTGATTCTGAACATTATGCTCTACCACAACGGGCCACATTAAGTTTTCCAGAAAATTTCAACACTTTTAATACCCCCTGATCTTTGCATGGCCTGGTGGTTAACGCGCTCCTCTCGCAATCTGAAGGTCTCGAGTTCGAATCCCCGTCACCGAACATGCTCGCCCTTTCAGCCGTTGGGGCGTTATAATGTGACGATCAACCCTACCTTTCATTGGTAAAAGAGTAGCACAGGAATTGGCGGTGGGTGGTGTCAATTAGCTGCCGTCCCTCTAGTCTATCACTGCTAAATTAGGGACGGCTAGCGCAGATAGTCCTCGTGTAGCTTTGCGAGAAACTCAAACAAAACCAAAACCCTCAATCTTTGTCCAACAATATTTATGTATAAACGTTACAAGTAGTATTTTTCTTGGTGGTATGAATGTGAAAAGGAAAGTTCAGTGTTCACACTTGTGCAAAGTTTGACTGTCAAAAAATAACTCATATTTCGCTATTATTCGCCGCTAAAAAAGAAAGAAAAAAAGCAACTCCAAAAAGTGACGAACATTAAGTGCATTAGCGAACGCTGGACTAAATAAGCGTTTGCAATGTGAGAACCTAGCAACCCCAACCAGTGGATTCTTACTTTATCATCCGCACATGAAGCATGAAGCAATAAATTCAATCTGTGTCTACTTACCAGAGTTGTAAATAAATCTTTATTCTTGAAAGCAAGCCACATCAATGGTGATTGAAAAATAACATCGATTAATAGAAATTAAAAAAACTATTCTCTGTTTTATCCAGACATACTCGTTCCCAGAGGCCAGAGCTCATGTCGCATAGCTCAGCTGAGAACGAGAGTGTCATCCGGTGTCCCTGTTACTTCCGGCTCGTTCTCACACGTTGTCATCCTTAAATATAACACACTTTTTAATTAAATCCCATGCAATCTGTTTGATAACATGTGTAATATGAGCAATATTCTAATCTGCATATTACTTCCCTTTACTGACTTACAAGGCTAGAATCTGGGGTTCGGTTCCTCGTGGTGGAAAGAGCGCGACGTTTCATATGTTGGGGATCCCTGCTTTAAGATTTACAAGCCTATGACTTTCTTTTCTGTAAGGTCAACCAACAGGCCTGGACTGGCCATCTGGCAACTCTTATAAATACCATAAGGGCCGAAGATCTCATAGGTTGGTGGACCGATCCTCATGAAAGTAAATAAATAAACATAATCAAATACTATATACTTTCCTATGGGTTGTCAATTGTGTTGATGCAAATATCAAAGATTCAAACAACTCACTACAATCAAAAAATTCACGTAAAATAAAATAATTAAATACAGAGCGAACTGAGTAACCTTCGTTCTCAGCAACTTTAATTAAAAAAGACTACAGCGCATGATCACGCTAGTAGTGGCTCCTTGCTAATCCTGGGCTGATCACGGCATAGAATGTTGGGTCAGATTACGACAAGACAGGAAATCGTTTAGGCAGAACAAGACACTAAAACCTAAACTGATTAGAACACTTTCACAAATTCGCAAATGTGAATAATTGTTAGCGTTCCGGACTGTGTATCAGATGTTCCGTGGTTCACGCCCCATTACCGCAATAAATGAATAAATTAAATAAAAAACTCGCACTCTGCACTTTGGGGCCGTGGATGTATTATAAGAACGACAGTCAAATTCCACTATTCGGTTAGAGAAGTCCACGAGTTAACGGTGGGTGGTGTTCACTAGCTGTCTTCCCTCTATTCTATCACTTAGATGTTAGAGACGCTAGCGCAGCTAGCCCTCGAGTGACTTTGCGCTATTCCACAAACAAAAGCCTATATTTAACTACTTTGCCCGTTCTAACACACATTAGCTCACTTTGATTTTCAATTATCTCCCCAAATAAAAGTGATCTTTTAATAAAGAAAGATTTATCCGCAAGTGGCTGACAAACTGCTTGGAAGAAAATGTTGTATTTTGCTCGGTCTGCATAGCATTTCTTAAGAGTTCTGTAGCAAGTCCGTTATTGAAGGAATGGTACACTGGAGTCATATTCATCAAATAATATGACAACACGAAAAAAAAAAGTCACACACAAAGGATGATCAGAAGCTTACTTTTTCAATCTTGTAGAGTGTGCAGAATGTCGCTCTAAAAGGAAATCTGGCCAGCTGCAGCAAACTATGACATTATTAACTATAAAGCCTGTATATATATATATATAAAGATATAAATACTACCCAATATGCATTGCGTATGTATGCATATATAAAACTCATGCGGTTACAAAATCCAGTCCATGCATCATTTCAGTATGATTCATTAGTCCTACCAATCCAGTGCTTAGAGACTCCCTATATAGCTACAGGATATAAATCTACTAGCTATGTATATTTTACAAGCATATACATAACATGTTAATCACCATGCATCATAGTGATCATACATGCAGTATCATTATAAATGATAACATTGTGGCAATGATATCAGGAACAATAGCCATAAAATCTGCATGAAGCCAGTCCAAAGGTTGTCATTGTTTCCCGACAGAGCACCATACACCAACTATGTATTTCATTAAACTAAACTGTTTCAAACAGGATAGTATTGCTATTATACACTCTTATGTCCACGATGGACATACAAAATAAAGAAACAAGATTATTAAAAGTTGTTAATTTAAAGAGGTAAATAGGGATCGTAAAAAATACAATACAAGATAGCTAGCTTAAAGTGCAAATGCAGTCGCAAAAAAAAGTAAAATAATTTTAGGGTTTGAGACAGAAGAGAAATAAAAAATTGGGTTTTAAAAAACCTCCATATAGGGATAGTAAATAAAGTAAGCATACAAGGCTGGAAATACTGTATATATTATTTACTCAAGCTACAAGTCCCTATTTTGACTCCATGCTGTTAGTTAGAATTACATTAGCTAGCCATCTTGTATCTGTATTTTTTACGATCCATATTCCCCTTTTTAAATTAACAATTTTTAATAACCTTGTAGGGTGATGTACATTTTGATGACAAATAACATACGTTAAAATTCTGCTTGGCTACAAATACTTTTACAAGATTTCTCTGTGGTGTACCATAACGACTGTGGTTCGAATCTCTCCACTAAATCAATGTTGACCAGATTCTTCGGAGTTAGTCACAAAACGCGGCACGATTGTTATATTAGGAACAAAATATCGTACAGACGTGTTAGCACAGTAAACTAAACACTATCTGATTCTAGTTATAACAATTTTGAAATATTTTGCGTTAAAAACCATGCAGTGCTGCTGCTACTAGCTTTATTTTTTATGCGAAGACTTAATTAATCAACTGAATCAGATTCATTAAACTAATTGTGAGTTGTACCATTGTTTATATTATTGCTGTAGGATAGTGATTTCCAAAATTTCTTGATGACTGACATTCAAAAACAAAACTTTGTAAGGCATTTGTTAAACGGGATTTTGAGTTACCGGTGTAACATTAGTACTACTATGGAAAGTAAATTTCATAACTAGCTTTATTTTGAAAACACAACAAATTATGAAAACATATTGAATTATGTTGACTTCTTTCTCTCTGTTCTAGCAAGTGTTCACGACGAAAAGTTACAGCTATTAAATTATTTAAATATTTGTTTATCTTTAGATTTCTAAAAATGTTTTCATGCGGATGTAAAGTTTGTACTTGACATTCAGTATATTTCTGTCCATTTTATTTTGCAGTCCAAATACACAGTCACTTAATAACTGATTTGTTGCTAGCGAAATGCAATAGAATAAACGTACCTGCACAAAACAAACATTTTATTCGCGATGTCATAAAAGATGGAAATAAAGAAACAAATGAACGAATTTTGAATTTAAACCGGGAGAAAATTGGAGTACAGATTTGTGACACGTAGTCAGCGAGGAAAGAACAATGAACAGAAGACGTAGTAGCATTAGGCAGTTTTGACTGTCAAAGCTGGAACTGTCAAGCTCTCTCGCGTTCCATATTTTCTCTCTCTCTAGCCATCAATCATAAATTGGATTGTAAGAATCTTCCGGAAGTATCTCGTTCCATTGTAGCAATCTTACACTCAGGGTGATATTACGCCAACCAATCATAAGTTGGATTGCAAGATTCCGGAATTATCTGTTTCTTTGTAACAATCTCGCACTCAGAGTGATGTTAGACCAGCCGAAAGTATCTTTTTCATTGAACAACCGTACAGCAGTCTCGCACTCATGATGATGTTCGATCAACCAATCATTAATTGACTTGTAAGAATCCGGAAGTATTTTTGTTTTATTGTAACAACTATACAGCAGCCTCAAACACATGCTAGAAAGTGACACCTATAGGGCTAATTTCACACCTAATTAGACAGATTTAATTTATTGGGTGCTGAGCTTGCAACATCAAAAAGGAAAACAATTCGAGGTCAAATGTATACTGTAAAAGAGTGAAGTGTGTGACATCTGTACACCAAAATTTTAATAACCTAAAACTGTAGATTTAGAAATAAGAAAAAGTAATTATCTATATGCCGAACATCACCTAAATTCACGTGTTTCTTTGAGGTAAAGGCTTAAAGTTACTCACACATGTCTGAAGTCAAAATCTACTTTGAAAAAAAATAAGAAATTGATTCCACTAGATTAAAATTATACTTCTGCAATCGAAAATAAAAGTTTGCTTAGATTTCTATCACTTAGTTTCTTGATGTCAAGTCTTAACTAAGTTAAAAGGTCGTGTGTTGATCTGCTGCTCAACGCCTCGTATATCAAGGTATCATTTTCAGAGTAGATATTTACCAGTGATGTCCCTCTCAAGGTCTTTTAACGTCTGTAAAATTTCACCCAGAATGTTTTATTTCTTCTTCTTCTCTCTTTCTCTCTCTTCAAATAAAGGAGTCTTTAGAGAATCCTAACCCTGAACTAGTACTCTTCAGAAAAAAATACTTCAAGGACACGAGGTTTTTCACTTCGTTTAAAAATAGATAAATAAATGTTGTTTGGAAAAAAATCAGAAAACATTCGTAAAATTGATGAACATTTTTCTTATAAGCATTCTATAATGCTAAAGTATCGAATTATTTCCTCAAAACTCAAAGCTGCAGTAAATTAAAAAAAAAAAACGTTTTAATAGTTTCCGGCAGTATTCAAAATGCCGAGTTTTTAAATTGTTAGCCGTAGCATAGCAACTCAAAGAACGGTTCTGAGTTTTTTGTTGTTTATTTGAAGTACAAACTTTTAGCTCATGGCTCCGTGATCTCTTGACCGATTTGAGATATAATTACAGTTTTGGACTCGGGAGGTCAAACCCTTTCGATTGATGTATTTGACCGTGCCCAAAATCTCATAGATTAATTTAATCCAATCCTACCTAAAAGAATTTCAAGTGCCGCGGCTATTGAGGATTGTTTTCATTTGAACAAGGAAAATGATGACTTGGCACAAATCTGAGTTATAATCCAATTTATATTTTATTTGGAATATAATTTTCGCCACTCTACGGCATGAAGAAGAATAATCAAAACAAAATACGTATAACTGAGCAAAGAAAATAAAAAATCCCAGGAACTCGAATATCAGCCTTCAGAATTGTGGTACAACCAGCCATAAACATCAGCAGTTACAGAAATGAGAAAAGTCGTCTCATTAAGCTTAAATACTAAGCCGAATATTTTTGACTTTACTGTTAGAAATGTAACATTTTCTCTTCTAGTTTAGTAATATAAAATTGGATAACTTTTTGCTGATTTTAAAGCCCAAATTTTTAGTTTAGGTTTGTTTGTTTGTTTGTAATTAAGCGCAAAGCTACACAATGGGCTATCTGTGCTCTGCCCACCACGGGTATCAAAACCCGGATTCTATCGTTGTAAGTCCGCAGACATACCGCTGTGCCACTGGGGGGATTTTAGTTTACGAAACATTTTATAATCAATTCCAATTTACAACAGAACAGACAGGATGTAGCCTATTGGTTGATTGTAAATCTAAAGGTTTATTGTTCGCGACCCGTTGCTGAAAAAACGCGCTCCGTACTTTGGATGCGTTTTAAGAGGTGATGAACAAATCTAACTCTTTTTATCAGACAAGATCATGATCAAGAAGCCCAATAGATGCTGATTGGTGCTGCTGACTAGTTGTTTACCCTCTAGTCAATCAGTTCCAAATTAGGGACAGCTATGCGCAGAAAGACCTTTTGTAACTTTGCGTGAAAATTCTGATTAAACAAACCAATTTATTATGACATCTAGCACTCAGTCTCATATTTTGTTAAAATTTTAATGAACGCTAAAGTGTACATAAATGTATCAAAGTGTTCGTACACATATTCAAACTTAGTTATATAAACGTATATAATAAGACGTTACTTTGAATGGTATAGACATCAGGTTTGCCAAACTATGTAGTCAACTGTATACATATTTCCATTTATCAAAATCTGTCCCTCGGCGGTAAGTCTGAATGCTTACAACGCTAAAAGTTGGGTTTCGATACCTGTGGTGGGACAGCACATATAGGCTCTTGTGTAGCTTTGTGCTTAACAACAAATAAACACATTATCAAGTTCCTAGTGGAAATTTGCGCCAATCCATATAACATCTTTGACAAAAGATAATGAGATTAATTCCACTTTAAATATGTCAATATGTGTTCCTTATACGTTTCGACATTTCTTGATTAATCAGCACCAAACTTGACACAGTGATACAGGATGACATGTGGAAGGTCATAGGGGATGGAGATTGGACCACCCTCTAATTTAATATCTAATTTCGGAAAAACTGCCAATATTGTATATCCCTCAGCATTAGAATGATATACGTAACCACTAGTGTTAGAATTATTGAAAACAGTATATCTTTCTTTTCAGTATTGGTACCTTTAAGTGTTTTTATTGCACTTTTAAAGTTTATTATGTTAAGAAAAATAAATAGAAGCACAATTTCCTATCCTTTGTTACAAATGAGTTTTTATATCACCCGTCCAACGGATGGATACTCCAGTTAGTAGCTTATAAACATGAAACTTAAACATTTTGTCACAGAAAACGTTTCTATAAAGTTAAACGAAGGTGACTTTTACACACTTCATCGTGAAATTAATAAAAACGATACTAACACATACACTGCTTATAAGTAATCCCTTGCATTCCATTATCATTCGCCCCCCAATGGCACAGCGGTATGCCTGCAGACTTACAACGCTAGAATCCGGGTGTCGATACCTGTGGTGGGCAGAGCACAGATAGCCCATTGTGTAGCTTTGTGCTTAATTACAAACAAACGATCCATTACCATTCATTTATTATTAAAAAATCGAGTGAGAATTTATATTGTTGTTTTTTTCCCACAATTATGAACATTTTTTTCTGAAAAGATAAAACGTATAACATCACACTCAATCTTTACTCTTGTATTCCCTAGATGTTTTTTCTGCCACCTTCTCCACGCATTCATCTAGTGCTGATCCCTTCGGCTTACTCCATTCCAAAATTAGAATGATTAATTCTCATCTTAACTTTTCCACTGAGGCTTTTTCATCAAACTTGAACAATCGGTTGATTAATTCTTCCAGTTTAGATGATCTTCTATGTCAGGAAATTTCCTAGAGTGCAGACAAACAAAGTGTGTATGGAGTGTTCTACCAGAGGGAAAACAGCGACGCATGCTCTCGTTAATCTGAGTCGAGAATTGTGTTGTGGACTTGAATCCTATAGAATGTAATAGTATCAAATATTTGTTCATTCATCTACTATGGTTTTCTTCTTTTCTGAAAGAGTTGCCTATACTTTAAGTTCACAATATTCCGGTTGTTGCAGCTAATTATCAACAGTCTCTACATAATTACCTGCAGCTTTTTAAACATCATCAAACTATCTATTAAACGTTCTGGGCTCCTCCTGTGTTCCAGTCACCATTTGATGAACTTCTAGATAATTCATTCTGTTGGTTTATAGGGATTTTGACAATAGTGAAGTCAGTTCAAATACATGCATGAAATTATAGTATTTTGGCACTTGTGTATAAAATTAAAATCATAAACAATACTCGACGTTAAACTGGTACACAATTAAACAAA
>NW_013666013.1:586532-594190 GCF_000517525.1 Limulus polyphemus | reverse complement strand
TGATCTGTTTAGTAATACTGCCCAGGTTTGATTGTAATACTCGTGCCCATTTTTGCTGGCAGCACAATAATAATAATAATAAAAACAAGAATAAATGGGCGATCCCTATTATGAACCACCACCGTTCATGGAAGGCTTGAAGATATCATTACTATGTATATGCGCAATAAGACGACGTTTACAAAAAAAAGTAACTTACTCTTGCCTAAAAGCACAGATGCATTTTTTATAATGTTTCTAAATACTAAGAATATTACCAATTGTTTTGTTTTTTTTTAATTTCGCGCAAAGGTACACGAGGGCTATCTGCGCTAGCCATCCCTAATTTAGCAGTGTAAGACAGCTAGTCATCACCACCCACCGTCAACTCTTGGGTTACTCTTTTACCAACGAATAGTGCGACTGACCGTCACATTATAACGCTGAAAGCCGAGCATGTTTGGTGAGACGGGGATTCGAACCCGCGACCCTCAGAATGCGAGTCGAGCGCCCTAACCACCTGGCCATGCCGGGACTAATATTACCAATCCACAATAGTTCCTGTTAAGACATTCCAGTTTAATTGGTTTAATAAAAGATGAGTTGCGACAGAATATTTTAAGAACTAAAACTTCTGGATTTTCCTCACGTTAACACCAATATTGTCGGATGAGTTAGCTATTGCACACAGAATTACATAAAATATTATACACCAATTTCTTTGTTGTTAAAATTGCATATTCCATATGATTACATTCTAATAATATGAAACTACTGTAGTACATTTCTTTTCAGGTAAAGTAACTTTAAAAATTTGGTCCCCTTAAATGTACTCTATCTAACAGTTTACTATTATTTCCTATTTTAAGAGTTGCAAAGCACATTAATCGAAAGTCGTCACAATCACCAGATGTGTTTTATTACGACGCACACAAACCAACTACAGTACTGTTCACAAAAGTAAATCATTAATTAAAAAAACTACAGCCAATCAACTTTTACACTGGAAACTTCCAGAAGTAAAATTACACATAAAGGTTCTAACTTGCAGATACTGAGGACTGAAAACGAAGTTATCAACTGACCATAGTACGAGCTTTTTAAATAATGGAGATACTAGAATTTACACTAATAAAAGGTGAAGAAAACGAAGTGCTAAATTGAGTCAGTAATGTGGTAACTTCACACTCCTTTTCGTGAAGAAAGTTTGACTTTAATTTAATGACTTGATTTCATATCATTTACTACTGATGGGGCCTTATACTGCATCACATTGAATAATTTTTTTGTCTAGTAAATAATCAACCAAAATATTTGTGAAATACACAGGCGATCCCCAACAGTAATTAGTTGGATCAATTGTAATGTTTCCATTTCTTGGTGCAACTCTATAACAGATGAGTTCAGGGACCCACGTTCAATTTGGTGCAAAAATAAAGTTTTTCAAAAGCAGGCAGTGATTGGGATAACTAATCCCAGTTTTTGTAAAATTTCAGTATCTTAGAAGTCAAAATCACCAGTTGATGTTGAAAATAGTTACTTCAACTATCAGTCTCACCTTGAAGTGGTACCAACAAAATATTTAAGTAGAATGAAACATTTTTTGGTATATTACCAAAAAAGTGCTTAACAAGTAAAACAATCATTAAGCTATCGATCATAAAATGGATACTACAATGAATTCCTTGTGGATTACTTGGAATAATTTTGGGAAATATACAGCCACATTGACGGACTTGCAGAGAAAAGTAGGATCAAATTGAGTGCGCAATAGTCACACAAACGTACACATTTATAAATCGTTTGTAACATGCAAACCTAGGAGTTCACATTCGACGACTAAACCCATAACGTATCTAATAAGGCATAAATTTGAATCAATATCAGCCCAAATATAAGTCGTAGATAATGTAATATAATGGAGCTCTATTAGCCTTTCATTTAGATGTTTATATACCCAACTTAATTAAAGCCTTGTTCTTAGTACTCTTGGCTATTAAGTCAGTAACACTAACTCACAAATTTTGAAGATGTACATTTTATTACAGTTACACTGAAGTACGAATTAGTTGTGTAAGCTGTCATTTATACTTGAACAAGTAGTTTCGACTAAACAGTTGCATCAATATATATAATATGCTGTTCCTTTAGATTACATGATCTAATTAACATTTCTTTTATTCTTGTATTTGTTGACTCTTCTGACATAGGAAAAATTACATTCATGTTAAGAAAACATAGATTCAAGAAATCAATTTAACACGAAGATATGAAACCCTATAACCCGAGTGCTCTTGAAAGGTGGACCTTTCTTCTTCAATGTGCCCCTGACAAAAAGTATGTTTAGATGTTTTTAACAATGTAACACCATAAGACCTTCAAATCATTACCTCAGAGAGAGAGTCTCGTCTTTCAAAAAAAACAAAAAAAACTCTGAAACTATAAAAATTTTGTCAAAAGTTCAAAAAGTCCTGAAATTCTTGAGACTTCTGTGAGCATGTATCTGAATTCTGGTGTGATGTGAAGGAGTTAAAATAAGAGACCTTACTTAAAGATACACTGGTGAGTCTAGCATAGGGTGTAGCTGGTGTTTTTCCCATCCCCCACTCTCTTTTGGGAGAAGAAGGAAAAAAATTGTTGTTCTGGAACCACTTTCTATAATCTCTTGTCACTTAAAATCGCTGGCTGCCTCTCTCTTCTGAAAATCCTTGACCCAACAGTGACGTATGTGCTGTTTCTGATTGTTCAGTTATGAAAGATAATTAAGTTACATTCGATATAAGATGACATCTTTTTGAAAGCATCTAATAACAAAATCATATAACCTAAATTAAAACCAACTTCATTTTGCACAGTATCAATTAAAAACTGACAGTAGATAAAATAAAGTTAACACATTTGACTTTTTATATATACACACACACATATTTATGAAAGGTAATTAAGAATAACATTAAGTAGCAAAAAAAAATAAAGCTTGATTTTTTGTTTTAGAATTTTCCACACAAAAGCTATTTGAGCACAGCCATTTCTGATTTCTAGAGAAAAAGCTGTTAGTCAACAGCACCCACCACCACCAACTGTTGTGTAGTTGGGATTTGACGAACACTTTTATAGCACATCCACAATCCCAGAAAGTAGATGTTTTACAAGTCATGAACCATGAATCATTAGATTCAGTCCAGTCACGTTAATGCTAACATCCCTGAATGAGAGTAAGTTGCCATTCAAATGAAAAGAGTTTTCTCTTTCTTTTCTAAACTTCAGAAACATATATAGGTTTTGTTAATAGGTTAAATTAAAGTGGGAAGTAAATAATGTTAATAATTCCTTCAATAATGGTTACATTCATATTCAAAAAGGTTCAATTTCATTTCAAAAACAAGTTCTAGATGTAAGCAGAAGTCATTCATGAGCCAAGAAGAAAATACAATACCTGGTTTTATAATTAAATGTCACAATTTTAGTTTTAAACACAAAACTGTGAAGATGCGTGTTCTGAGAACTAAAAACAGAAAATTTTCACTGAACTTTGATCGAAATATTGAGTTAAAGAATGTTGTGGTGTTTAATGATATGCACAACAGCATTTGATTGTCTAAAATAACTGGAGTAAACTTTTGAATCTGAGTTAAGTTCACACACTTTTCAGGTGTAATTATTGAAAATTATAAAATTCCTGTGATGTTTAAGTTACTGTAAAGAAATCACCAGCATTACAACTTTTGCAAAATTCATAATAACACAATTGAATAAACTTACACTGCTATCTGAATTATTAAATAGTAATGTCACGAATTCCTTTTAAAAAATTATCTTCAACTCTGAATGTATTACAAATCTTTATAATATTGCAAATATGTTAATAATACAAAGTTTTTTTCATATTCAGCTTTTAAGTTAAATTTCAGTCAAATTTAATGTGTCACAGAATCCAATAAGGAGATTTTTATCCAAATAACTGACAACTTGAAATATGTTGTTTAACTTGTGTTTTAAACACTGTCAAAACCTTAAAAGGAATGAGCAGAGTAAAAAAAAACAACCAATATTGCATACAACTTGTTTAGCTTTCAACAAGCATAATAATTTTGACATGTTAATAGGCCTGATTTCTCTTTCCCCATGATAATATTTACGTGTCTGTTTTTCCATACAATAAGTTCTATTTCTGTTGTACAATATAATATGTGCAGAACATCACACACGGAAAATTGAAATTGATATATAGTTCCTTTAACAATAAGTGAAAACTATGACAAATAATCGGTTTTGATAATTATTTTAAAACTTGGTTGATGTTTCCAGCTTGATCACCCCGAACATCCTCTGCAACCACAGTGGACACATTCTACAATTTTACCCTGAAAAATTAAAAGTAAGTAATAACTGGAATGGATGATAAACAGTCATATTAATACATATATATATAACATTCAAATTTCTACACCTTAATACAATTACAATAATACGACAAAGAAATTCAACAAGATAAGAGGGAGATAAAATATAAACTTTTACTAAAAAACTTTTGATATTAATTTAAGCAGCTCCAAAGGTTATGCAAATGAAATATAAAAACTGTAAGATTGACTCTGTAAAGGCATCGGAAACTTACGGACAGATCTTTACTAGAACTACTTTTTGTTAAAAACTGATTTTGTTTTGTATACAACAGGCTTTTAATATTTACTAAAAGCTTGCCAAATTTTTTGAAAAGACACTTAGTACCAACACTGTTCTGATAAGGCTATTCCATTTACACATAGAAAATCCATTGCTGAAATTTTAGTAGCAAAATTATTAAAAGTGTTTAATTACCATACAGGTTAAGAAAAAATAATCTTCAATCCTCTTCTCAATTAATTTGCATACATTTTTGTATAAGCATGAATGAAATTAGTTCATGAAGAAAAGTTACATGGGTACGTACCTCTTCAAGCTTGCTTTTGGGAACCCGGCAGATACAGTTTGTGCCAAAGTTTGTGTCCCTTGTCTGGATGCATCTTAGACAACAAAGATTTTCATATCCTTGCTTTTTCCACTTTGCTATGAGGTTCTTGTCAGCAATCCCTTCTTTCAAACAGTACTCATAAAGTTCTAAAGGAGATAAAGAGTAATAACTAATAAATAATATTTCAGATGATGTTATTTGATGTTCATAACATTTTGCTTGTTTTGGTACTAACAGATGACTCAACTGGAGTTACATAAACAATTAAATTGTAAAACCTCAGTTGTTTTAATTTCCATGAATTAAAACATGTATCTTATAGTAATCACAATTTAACCCACATCTAGTCTATCTAGTCTACGTAACTTGTATTTACATAGAAGTAATGATCTTCTAAAGTTTTGACCTTGACTTTAATGCTAAACCTAAGTAGTATTTGAAACCTAAGACAACAAATCAGCTCTTTGATAGATTGTTTAGGCAGAATATTCATGATGAGTATACTGAAATGGATGGCAACTGCCTGTTGTAAAAAATAAATAAGTGTTCTGGAAGACTTTTGAAATGTCATCCTTTACATTTGTGTTTTTTACAACAGGCAGATTCTGTCCATTCCAGTATAGTCCTTAACAAATCAGTGTTAAATGCTGAAAAGTTATTAACTAATTAAAATGTTTCCATTAAACATGCTGTTTTATAAAACAGTACATACAGCCCTAAACTTCAACCATTACATGCTGGAACATAATTAGTAGTTGATGATTCTCCTTTACTATCAATTAAAAATGTTTAAAGAAAAATTGGAAAGAAGTAAAAAAAACATTATTGAGTTTTTGTTATGAAAGCAAAAGATTAGGCTAACTAGATGTCTTGTGGAATCACAAATAAATCACTCAAACTTTCAACACTTCTTAAAAACCCAACTAATGAAACCCTCAACTGTATAATTAATAAAAATCCAGATTTTCTCTAAAAGTACCTAAAAAAATACAATGATATCATCATAGTATTTATTATCTAATCTAAAAACACCATACACAAATAAAAAAAGAAACTCAATAACCACTACAGGTTAATGTTTCATAGCTTTTAACTAATTTTATTTAAGAAAACCTAACGATTCGTTTTAGCCTGTATTCATCATTTTTTGCTAATAGATCAGTTTGTTCATATGATTAAGGTGTGTTTGAAAAATGTCCACATGTAGCAACAATCTAGGACGGAGCCTCACTATATCAGGAGTATATTGCTGCTTGAAAAATTGCATCTTGCATGTCCCAGCTTTTATTTGGTTGGGTATATCTTCTTTGCAAAAACAGGGTGGGACAAATGTTTATCTTCTAATATTGGAGCTTAAATCTGTGTATTGTCTTTGAACTTCTGATACAAAACACGTCATGATATTTACCACATTTCTTATCTTATTCATTAAATGAATAAACATTTATTTAAGATAACAGTTTTTTGTCAAATTGTGTAAAAAAATAAATAAAACACTAACAACTTACAAAAAATAATATTCATTAATTCTTACATGACTTCAATGCAAAGTTTCTCCACCTTCTTGATTTGTGAATAGCTGGAGTATTGATTATTGTGTAATCATTTTACATATTTGTCATATACTGTCTTTTCAACTCGTTCACAATTCCTTGCTTAAGTGGTCCTGCCCAAAATTATCTGTTAATTCATAACTCAAACTTGGGCTATTTATAACAATTAGTCAGCTTAAACATTTGAAGAAATGTAATTTGGAACCAGATTATTAGAACACATCATAATACATCCAAATTTTGAAACCTTATATAACAACATAATGAACCGTAACATCTTTATCTGACATTATAATAAGTCCTTAAAGACAGGAGGTACCAATGGTTTAATGCAGTTGTTTATTACTTTAAGGTTTAAAAAGTTGTTTCAAAGTCTAGTTTGGCTCATGTAAAAAATCAACCCACTAATTTTCACTTACCACAGTTTTGTTGCTATTTTAATTTTATTCATTAACAGTCTAGTATTTCTCTAAACAATTGGGGTATCTCAACTGTGTTTACATACATCAAGATTAATGCTTATTAAAAACATAAAAATATAGGAAGACAACAGACAATTATAAACTAGTCTAGCACTAACTAATTAGAAACAATTAAAACCACAACCATTTTGTTTTAAATGTTAAAAGAATAATTTACTAAAATACTTAAGCATCTTCCTTCATAAAGTTTGGAATTCCAATTACCCTAAGCTTAAATTTCAAAGTCTTCCAGACATTTTTTTTCGGGGGGACAAAGAATTGAAGGAAAGAAAAAGGGGACACAAAAATGTAGATTACCAGTATTATCATTTTACCTTTTCCATTATAGCACAGCTATACAGAGGATTGCACTTATTGGTAAGACTGGTGAATTTTTTCTATGTTTTCTAAACCATTCAGTAAATTTCAGGTTAACATACTATAGATAGATTTGAACCTAATCAAACTGTTTTGATTAATAGCCTACATAATATTGTACAACGCAGGCATACAATGCATTTTCTACCTCCTCATTGTTTAAAATTTCAATTATTCTAGGCGTGTGAAGTTTGCCTAACATGCGGTTAAGATGTTGATTTCGTTCATTCCCTTGAGATCACACCTGTTCTGCCCATAATTGCTATAATTGTAATGCTACACATTATAGTAAAATGTAGTCTTGAATGAGTAGAACCAGCCTGCTTAATTCAG
>NW_013666013.1:578623-586522 GCF_000517525.1 Limulus polyphemus | reverse complement strand
AAAATCAGTTTATTTACTTGAAAATACCATAATATTTCAGTATATTCCAATATTTCCGAATGAGGTTGGGGAATGTGCTCTTTATCAAGCATTAAAAGGACACATGTCAAGATTTTTTAGTAGACTCTGGAGAATAACATGGATACCCTTATACAATGTTACAATGTGTTTTAGTGTAACGAGAGTCCATTGGTTCAAACATTGACTATTTTTTGAAAATCGATGACTTTAACCATTATTTATTTATTTTACCACATTCTAGCTGAAATTATTTGTTATTCATATTCTTTTGAAGCATTATGGTAATGAGGGGTAGTGGTCATGGTAGCTGTTTTGTCCATGTGTTCCAAAATGCATGTGCCAAAAAATTTGCATAGCATCTTTCAAAAGTTGCGTTCAAATACTTAACTACCATGTTTTGCACAAAATGAATAAAATCTTGCCATTTTTCTGAGATAAACACTTTGTGTCAGGAACATACAATATGTAACTTCATAAACTTTTGATTTAAATCTGATAGCTGTCAAAGTCTGAAAATTAGATCATCCTGAACCTCGTAGGAATCAGGATTTATGCATTGTCACTTGTCCTGTGATAAATTATGCTGGTGATTAATTTATTTGCAAGATTAAAACAATTAATAGTTGATACATGTATGATTTTCACTAATTTCTTTACAGTTCAACCCAAGAGGTGTCAAACATATTGTTCACAAACTTTAAGAAATACCAACCTTGTGTTTTGCAGTTTACACTCATGTACAATGCTCAAGTTCATTCTATCTAGTTTAATTTGTAGAACTAGTTTTGATTAATATATTTTTCAATTTATCAATAGTTAGATTTATTTTTCAACTTGAATAAAAAGTAAATACTGCACAACAAGGTTTCAATTGTATTAGTTATAGAACTTGTTTTGAGACTGATGTAATGCAAAATTCTCAGACTAAATTACAAAAGAAGTGAATTTGTATTATCTTGAATTTTTATTTTCATAATATTTAATTAAAAACCAATAAAAACGCTATGACTGCGTGTTTAAAATGAAGTTATTATGCATATTTAAAGCCAGAATGCACCTGCCTGCAATAGAAAAAATTTGAATCAAACGTCTATAGTTGAAATATTCAATACTGGGCTCTTCCATCCAAAGAATCATCAAATTTTTTATTGTGTTCTGCAGTGACTTCTTAGTGAGTTGAGAATGTTATTATGAAATTATTCGATCAAAATTTTAAAAAATTTAATTCTAAAATGAAAATAAATATTTTCCATATCTTTCCAACACAAATGTCTGACAACAAAATTTTGGACATTTCACAACTCAAAAATAACATATCAGTGACACCCTCCTGGTCCGAAAAAGGTTAAGGCTATTAATTTGGCCATTTACCATTTTTATGCATCCCATGAATGGAGAACAACTTTTGTTTCAGTCCAACTGAGTCTATATTTGCATTATAACTTGAAGAAGTCAGCAAAACAATCAATACACTAAACACTTATGAATAATTTATTTTTCTTCGATATAAGTACGAATTTTCAGATTGAACCTATGACAGTTCAATATACAAGAATTTTCAATTAAGAATAAAAATTTTCAACCAACAAATTACTTCCTTTTATTTAATAATACAACTGTTGGTATTTTCAGCATTTTTTTACTGAACCTATAACAAGTCTCTTACTTAGGGAATTTAGTAACAATTGGAAACACTGATCTTGATTAGTTGATTATCTTCATGACAATAATCCATTTAATCATAATTTTGATTAATTGCTCAGCTCTACTTTGGACAAGTAGTTATACTATTAAATAAGACCATATTTATGATTTAAAAGTCATAAAATACATATACTATAAATATACAATAAAAAAAAATATACTTTACCCCTCGTGATTGCTTTACGTTTGTAAAATAGATCAAAGAGATATCTGGACCTCTGGTGATGAATTTTAAAAATAGGCCACAAAGCTTCTACTTTCCTCTTTCCTTCATGGGGTTCGGTTTCAGCTAAACAAGAAATATAATTTACATAAATAATAAGTAAAATTTTGTTATTACAAGAAGGAAAATAAATTACTTTCTTAATGTTCCACATTTTAAAACTCACCTCTGTAATAGTCCCCAAAATAAGATGCACAGAAATACAAATGATGACCCCAATAAATTTCCCATAATGCTTCAAACAATAATTTCCTTCACCTTTTAAACACTCTTAAAAGCAAAAAACAAGTAAGATTTATTAAACATTATACTACAAATAATATACAGTTACAAATAATTAGGTTTACGCTTCAATTTTGTCATCAATACCTTACATCTATATTAATTTTTTATGAATTAATAGAAAAATCTCAAATATCTTATATGTATGAAATCAAATTAATTCAAATGTTCTCATGAATAAAGTTATGAAATGCCCTAGGAAATACAAAATACATGTTAACATTTTTTTACAGATGATTTAGATACCCATGATAAACAAAGGCAAAATTGGCAGCAACTGCCTAAATTAGAATGACACTTGTAGAGAGAGTCTTGATGGACAAATCCACAAAAGAAGCTCAGGTAAAAAGGACAATATTTTGAGAGACTTCTCTCTACCTTTTGTCTTCAGGTCAGTTTGCACTGGCTTTTACATGCCTGAAACTTTATTTAGCAATGATTTTATCATGTTGATGTAGAAAGATTCTTGGATTTTCCTAGTTTTTCAGAATTTATCCAAGTCGACGCTTCTGTAATTGTTTCAGCCTATTTTATGTCAACAAGATGTATTCTGTGTTTTCATCAGTCTTGTGTAGTTTTTATGTTCTTTATTCTTGCCCCAAAATGTCTACCGCAGTATCCGTAGTCTACCAAGACTCACAGGACCCTATTACCCCTACCCCAGAGGGATCATAGAAGACCCCACTTTACCTGACTTGACCTGTCTATTTAACTAAGTGTAAAAGTCTCGGTAGACCGCACACTATAGTGTAAAAGTCCCGGTAGACCGCACGCTATAGTAGCACCAATTAATCAATACTTTTAGCAATGAAGAATATTGACAACACTAATAGTAAACTGCTTTGAACAGAAGTTAATAACAATATATTAGTCAAAAATTATATGGAATTCATGGAATAATGGAACATATCAGTAATAATTACTCACTTATGGAGACTGCTTCACAAATAAAAATCAATTCATTGATTACACAGTGTAATGTAACACTTCCAATAAACCACATAATATGCATTTTACATACATTAAGGACATTGCTGAAACTAGATTGATTCAAACCTTTAATTATGTAGTTAAAAACATGAACTACACCCATTCATTTTCACTTAGCAGAAGTAACTAACCACCCTGTACACTCTGGAAAATTTTAATTACTGTAAAAAAAATAATTAAAAATGGCAAATGCAAGAGAAAGAAGGTTGGTGTCCAAGTCAAATCCAAAAGCTTGGTGTGGAACTAATTAGGATTACAGCCAGATGATAATGATAATCAGGCTGTCAAGTATTATAAAGAAGTGAAAAACAAGTGAGAAAACAACAACAATTTATTTAAACATCTTTCTGACTGCCAACACGATCTCTTTGCCAGAGTTAAGTGACTGCAAGTACAGTGCCAGTTACTTTTTCTTTTACTCTAGTTTCTTTAATTCTTTTAGTTTAATTAACTGAGTCCCAGTTTATTACATTGAAATTCCATAGAGAAAGGTGATATTTTGAGAAAGCAGACCAAAACAATAGTCCTCTTTTAATACATAAGAAATTAAGAAAATAATGTCTTCTACACTGTAAGTGCTACCCTTTCTTACCAGTTTTATTTGTAGTCAGTAGCATTGACCTTTAAATACACTGAAACTTATTTTAAACAGAAAAATAAAAGATAAATTTGCACTTGCAATTGGCAGCCATTTAACATGTAATTAACATATGGTTCAAAGTATCATGAAAGCATAAAATATGATATTGTGCATGGTAAGGTATCAAGGCTCCTAAATGAGGTATCACTTAACACTGCTAGGAAGCTATACCTTATAATACCCCAAGGGTTTCAGATATATAGCTGTACTGAATATTACTACTCCAGGTTTTTTCTGAACACCACTTTAAGAAGACACTTTCAGGGTTCAATTCTAAAACTTTTAAAAAAATTTCAGTGTTCCATAAACAATATCACAGAATTATTACAACCCGTTTTGCTTGTCATTACTGATAAATAAAATGATTTTTGTGATTTAGGGGAAAAAAATTACTTAGACACTAATCTGCACTTTTACAAAAATACATGACCCAAGCACAGATAAAAATATTTTACAAATTCTTATCAAATATAGAAAGTCAAATGTTAAGCTATAATTATTCTCAATTTTAATTTTTAAAAGCAGTACAGTACATTCATAATGATTATGCTGCACAAAACAAACAGTCAAATACTAGGATATGAAAAATATAAATTGAATGATCACACTTTGCTCCTTCTATTATTGATATTCCAAACAGGATTATAAAAAGCTGGATAACAGGTGATGTCCAGCTGTAAGTATTGTACACCATCTATCAGCAGGCTAGTAAACAAAGCCATGTAAAATGTATGCTATTTGGATCACATCAGAATCAAAAAGATTGTATACAGATGGAAATCTTTTATTTAAACAAGATATAAAAGATAATTCAGTGCAGATTAAAATTCATTTGTATTTTGGTGAATTTTAAAATTTCTTAGAAGGTAAATAAATATTTTTTAATGTGAGTTAAATAAAAAATGGGAATTTTATCAATATGTATATGCAAACTTTTAAAAAATAAATAAAATATAAACATAGCCCTTTGTAGTCATCCTGCAAAATTTCATATTTCTCTGCCATTCTGTAACCATATTACATTTTTTTCAAAACGTTTTCTTAAGAGCCTAAAAAAGCAACTTAACATATTATATGATGAGAGAGTATATTGTAGTTTGTTTACCACAGAGAACTTAAACATCACATAAAAATCAGTTTGAGATTCAACATAACCTTTAAGTGAAGTGTTATAATTTTATATGGTAAGTGAATATCACACTTTTTTTCAAGCAATCATCTTACTCGGGTCTAATTGAGTCTATTTAAAACTCAAGTTTCTTCAGGCAAGTTGTCCTTACCGTTCACCAGTCTCTTGATCAGTTCTCTTCTCTAATTATACTTGAAGGTTGATAGGAAGCCTTGGTCAAGGGATTGAATTTTCAAAGTTGTGTTTTTTGGCAGATAATCATATTTGTTGTTTTTATCTTGTGTTACCAGGTTAACTAGGGATAGATGTGTGGGGCAGTTGTAAAGCAGCAAGATGGCCTTCATTATGAAAATTTAATATTAAATAATAATGAAAGCATAACTGATAATCCACCAGTTAATAAAGAACACAGTTTTGTGAATACTATACATCATACTTATTTAAATTCATATTTTCATATAAAGTGTAATTGGAAATACATTCTGAAAGTATAAATTTAAATAAGAATTTTGGAGTCCAAGAGAGACCCAAGTTATACAGAGTTCCATGCAACAGCAGAGCCCCAGTAAAATAACAGCTGTTGGACCAATGGGCTTTTAGCTTTATTATTGACAGTGCTTGATGCTAAGTAGTGAGACCCACATATGCAGCAACATATTCTACAGGCTGAGATTTAGAGAACCACTCTACATGTCCAGACAATACAACACTTCTAATAAAAATTCTTTCAACTATGTAGAGAAATTATTGGCAAATGTAAACACTAGACAGGTTCAACTCCAATATGAGAATTCAGCTATAATTATTATATATATTATCAGCTATAAAGTAGTGTTATTACATTCTAATCAATGTGCAATTTGTTTACTTTTCTACAGACTCACATTAGGGAGTCCCAGAGAATTAAAGTTCTTGGCTTCAGAAGTATCTGAATGCAAAGTCGAATTGCAAATATATAAATCTCCCATAAACAAAATACTAAATTATTATAAGCCAAACATCAAATGAAAAAAGTCTACAGTATTAATACATGCTGAATGTGTACTGTTTATTTCTGGGCAATCATAATCTCACTAGCTGTAAATCGGCTATAATAAGACCGTCAAGATCGCTGAATATTCCTCCACTATTTTGCAGTGAGGAATGGACAAACGTTAGCACAGAAACAGGGCATCAGCAAGTGGGTGCTTGACCAATAGGAATCAGTGATAAATCAAATGATAGCTCTCTTCATGCTTTTCACTGGCCTGGGTGTTTTTATTTTTGTATCCAGAAGCATTTTCAAACATTAATCAAACTTTAAAACCATTAATAAATACTTATTAGTCATTGAATTTGAAAAACAAAGCCATACAATAAACCATGTGGTCTGTATTACATAATTCATAAACTGATATATGTCTGCCCAATTCCAACAGATAACATTTCAAAAAAATATTGTACTGGAACTGTAAGCAGATAAATTGCCTTGACAACAGTTTGCTTCACTTCATAACAGGTACGTATCTGTCAGCCATGAAACCAATTGAATACAAAATCTTGCCTTTACTTTAATAGGTAAATATGTATGTTCATACTTGATTTTTAGTATTTGGTTGTTTACAATTTTCATTTCATTTATGAATATAATATAAATTCACGTATATGGGTTTTAAATTTAATTATTTTATTAGGGTTACATTACATGTCTCAGGTTACCAGGTAAAGCAATTTTGTTTGCATTATTTCAATTAGTCATTCATGTGGTGCAACTGGTCAATTTACAAGTACCATTATTAATTGTTTTTATTAATTATTAAATACATAATTCAAATTGTAGTGTAAATCTACTGATTTTTGACTGTGAAATCTGATAGTGTGTAACCTTTTTGTTATTTTCACTATTTAAAAATCAATGAAACCCCCTACTTACAATTCCCACAGTTTATAGTATCCTGCTGAACAAATGAAATGTTTTAAGTAAATACATCAGCTATTTGGCAGCCAAATGTTCAGTACCCAGCCAAATCAAACACTTTACATTATAAGTTACACTTAGAGAAGTATTAAGCTTTGATTTTGAAATGCCACTGCAACCTAGTAAGTGATGGAGAATGATATGAAAACTTTTCTTTTCAAGTTTAAGAGTGTAGTATATTTATGTGTATATCAGTGGTGTCCAACATGGTCACCACTCACCACAAGTGGCGAAACGGCTATTGACCTGTGGCAAATTGGTATTTTTCTTCTACGATCTATTTTTTTAAATATACTTTTTAATCAAATTTATTTATACATGTACCAGTTTAAAAGTGTCCGCTTTTTTTATTTGTTTTGAAGATAAAATACTGGTCTAACCTTACTGCAATATTCTATCAATAAATAATTGAAAACATTATTGTGCATTTTTGTACCCCTCTATATCTATAAAAACAGTTAATTGTTGTTTTTTTTGTCATGTGGCGAAAATGTTAACACATTCTCCACAATTTTGGCGATTATGAAAAAACTGTTGAACATCGCTGGTATATATCATAATATATAGAAAATTAATTAGAGAAAGCATAACAACAGATCGCACGGACTGACACAGAATCTTCGAATGATAAATTTCAGGTGATTCGTTAACTTAAGGCCTAGCTAGATTATACTATGGATACTAATTACTAACACTATGCCGTGGATTTTTTATTTATAATTCAGATTTATTTAAGTGTTAACCGACAAACAAATTTAATTTTAACTTGGATATATAAAAATCGATACTATTGTATCAATATCATGTTGTTAGTTAGTGTTACTTACCTTCACGCATTTTTTGATCCAGTTCATCAAGTGTAGGTTCAATCAATTCCCAACCTTCAGGGGGTGGTTTTCTGCTTCTTTTAACTTTAGGCATATTAAGCTTAAAGGTTATAATTCTTTAGATTT
>NW_013666013.1:569808-577612 GCF_000517525.1 Limulus polyphemus | reverse complement strand
ACATTTGCTGTCATGTTAAACTTATATTAAAGTTTTCTTTATTACCCATTTAAGCCGTCTCCAGCCATTATTTCAATTAATTGGCGTTTTTAAATTTTTCTATAAACAAAAAGAAAACATGCACTTTTCTCCCCCTCAAAAGTTTTTATAGGGATCATAACAGTAAGTTTGATGTTTTCTAAATGTAAATTTGCCCTAAAAGTAAGTATTTTTTTCGGGGTTAATTTCAAACTTTATTACTTTTATGTGTATCATCGAATTTGTTATAATTCAGCTTGTGTAATCCTATATTAATAAACAACTTTGGATGCTTTATGAATAATTAAATCTATGTTAGAAAGATATTTTTGAATTATTTCTTTTGGATGAGTATATTTTATGAAGTATTTGTATGATTAAGAGGAAGTGAATAAAAATTTTTTATTGTTGTGCTCTATTACGCATTTTAAAAATCATTGTTATTTAATTTCACGATAGTTAATTAACAGTCTCTGATTAATTCAGATTTTTTAAAATATAGAACAACTAGCGGAAGAAAATGAAAGAAAGAGGTTTCAGAAAAACTACAAAGACATGTTTTTCTGAAACAAAACATTCACACTATTAAACTATTTTTGTATTTACTTTTAAAATAAACTTAGATCACACACATACTGTATTGAATTCTTCTGAAAAGTGTTATTACTTTCTAAGTTATTATATAAAAGATCATCGGCATATTTTCCTTTAAAAAATTTTCAAATGTAAGTATTGGAATTTTATGGAAGAGCGAATCTGATAATTACCCTCAGAATAAATTGCAGTTATATATATTTTTACTAGAAACATTATTCTTTCAAAGTACGTGATAAAATACTTTATCAGCTGTTATTGTTTATAAAGCCAAGTTGTTAAAGCACACTAACATAAAGTTTTTCTACACAAACGCAGAAAATTCATATTTAGATGTGCTCTATTAAACAAAAGCAAATACCTGTAGAAGTGATTAACCTTTGTTTGAAATAATGAAATAAACAAGGGTGTTCTGTATTTAAAATACGGTATTCTGCAATGTAAAAAATTACTCTGATGTTATTAAGTTTAGTTACTTTTCTATATTTAATACTGATATTCTTCATTATTTAATTTAAGAATAAGCTATATCACAGTCAGGTCTTTCTTTTTTTCGCATTTAATTGCTAAATAAATAACAAACGTTTTCGATTTCTGACTAGAATTATTTAAGTAGATCTCCATCGATTTGCATCCATTGTTTCATTAATGTTCAATAATATATAATAATGCGATATTTAAAACTATTTTGATAAAGCTTCACACAACATAAATTAATTGATACATATTCAATAACAATTTTATGATATTCCTTCTGTGAGCGAAAATTTATATTTTCTTATTTTATATATAAAAACAGTTATAGCCCTCTGTGAAAACATTTTGCCCAAGGTGTGCAGCTGCAACGTAGCGTTTTGTTAAGGGCTTATATTATAAAGTTTCTCATTTGGTGAATAATAGGTGTTATATAAACGTGTAATTATAAATATATTTAAAAACTTTCTCTATTTTTCATAGCATTTTATAAATTTTTACTCGCTAGAAATGCCAAGAGGTAAGTTCTTGTACGTTAATGCTATCTCTTAGTATTAAGGTTAGGCTTAATAAAATATAACGAGGGTTTCCAGTCATGAGAAAACTTTAAGTTCAAAGAGCATTTACTAATACTAGTTGAATGACTTTTTTTCAATGAGTAGCTGATACGCAGAGTCGTGATTATAATAAGTAACGTAGTGATAGACCTATTAATTAGTATTAAATTAAATCAAAAGGTCGAGTTACAGTCAAAGTAATTACTTGTTTTTAATTTTAATTTTTACAAAGATTTGTTTATAATAATAACAATAGTATGACTTATAAGTTATAGTTACACTCAGTTACAACTTACACTTACAGCTCTAAATGACAATTTAATTTACCTTAAATTAGACAAGTAATAAGTATTAACAGCCATAATAACATTTATGGGGTTTTGAACTTGAGCCCATTTTACTTCACCATATAGTAATTTAAATTAATTTTGGTATGTGAATAATTTTATAAATCAACAAGCCCCTTGTTGTGTAAATGTTATATTATCTGAAATATAATGTTATATCACAGCAGACACATGAACTTGCTTTATTAAATTGTACCAAATAATGCACGAGTTTAAGAACTAATCAATGATCTTTAGGTTTTAATTATTCGTGTGAGTTTAGTACCTAAAAACATTCTTGCTTCATCTGTTTATTATAAACAGAGCAATAAATCTCTAAAAGACCATTTTTGTGCCATACAAATTAACATTCATTCATGATTGTGAAATATATTTGCTAGCAACTTGGGCTTTATATTGACATCAATCTGCTGTACTGAATCAGATTTTCTTGGGTTTATCTGTATAAATATTTCTTTAGTATTGCCATATATATATATATATATATAGGTAAATGGGCTATTTTAATTCGAAATTAATTATGTAAGTTATGCTTTTGTGCTTACCCGCGGGTTGAATTGGGATGTGTCTAAGTCTGAATGCAGATTAAAAAGTTTTTCACATTTAAGGACTGATTACCTATATTCAAAACTTCAAATGTGTTATATGAATATAATGACCAAAATGTTCTTTAGATTATATTGGGTCTTCAACCAGATATTTACAAGTTTGCATGATAGAACATGCAGATTTAAAATCATAATTTTCCAGCATTAAGACCAAAGTGCTGAATGAGATTAATGAACCTAAAAAAAATTCAAGCAAAGGCAAATAACGAACAGGACTACAACTGAGGTTAAATGAACAAAATAGTACAGTTTGTTTGTGTGCAGATAAGTTTGATTAATTTTGCATATAAAAAAAAATCATCAGATAGGAAAATTTAACCACAATGTTTACCCATGTATTATGATATGATGTGTGTGTGTGTGTGTATATATATATATATATTAATATTTTGATTATAGACCATGTGTTTCATAAATGAATGTGTTTGTTACATAGAATGACATTATTAATGTCAATTTAGCTTATACTTTTATTGTATTTATTAAGTTGCTGTTATACTAGTTTCTAGTGTATGTGTGACAAGTTTTATTAAGATAGGTATGTTTATAGCATTAATACTTAATATTTAGCACTGCCGTGTCGTAAGATGTTCACTGTAGAATCAATCACATGTAGATCCTGTAATTAATTTGTTTTTTCATCAACATTATACATTTTCAGAAAACGATTGTCATAAAATCCTTTTTTAAACAATTTGTTTTCATATAAACCTTCAGTGTATATTATGAAAAGCAAGCTCACCCTTCACATACACAAATTATTTTGGTTTGTGCTTACACCATTTAATTTTACTAGGCTTACAGAAAGTTTCACATTTCCAAGACTTCTCTTAAGCTTGTAAAATGCTGGCCTCCAATACTGCTGATGTCAGTTCTTTCCACAATAGGTCATATATTACATTGATTAGTGTCATGTAGAATAATCTGTCAGTCAAAATTATAATCAAACTGATTAATGTCACAGAAAAAAGTCAACTAACTGAAATTACTGTTTTTGGTTATCCTAACAAACTATGTAATTGAAATGTTGCCATTATGAACTCTCATTATTTTCGATTTAATTCAAGTATGTTCTGCTTAATTGAGTAGTGTCGCAACTCATGGAAATAATCAACTAATTGAAGTTAGTGTTTCTAACTATTGCTATTTTTGATTATCCAAGTCCCGTGTGAAAATAAAAATTGATTAATATATTTGCTTAATAAGCCTGACAATTAACAAATTACCAAATTCCACTAATCACCCAGCTCTACCTGGTATTGTCAAAAGCAGTTATAGATGGCTTAACATGTATTAGAAGCAAGTTTATCCCCAGCATTTTCACAGATAAGTGAAAACTATTTTCTTATAGTTAAATTGCTGTTTATTTTTATTGTTTGGTACTAGTGAGCCAGTAGTGGTACAGTTGTTCCAAGATTTTAAATAACATTTTTGTTAACATTTTATACCCCTTAGTAGGAAAGAATTTTTCTTTTGTTACTAATTCTATAATGGTTTAAACTTTTCATGTGGAAATGCAGCAAATTGTGGAATTAGTCTCCTGCCAAAATCTATACATACTTTAAGAAATCAATATTTTTCTGTAAATTTTTACACACGAAGATTTGTAAATTGGCATAAAAATTTCATAAACTAAGTTTTTCAAAGTTTTCTGATAGCTCACTTAATGTTAGTAATTTGATAAATTTTCTGTATATTGTTCTTAAAATTAAATCTCTGCATCTTTAGTAACTCTTCTGCCTTTTTCTATTCCAATATGAGTAAGTAAATTGTCTCAGAATAAATAATTTCTTATTTGTATTGCCTAGTTCCAGTTTCTATTACATTATTGTCAGATGTGTCAAGTTAACTTTGAATTAGGCAATTGACTGTACTTTCATTATTGTTAATAATTTGCAAGTGACAATGAATATCAAGTAAAGTTCTACTAATAGCATTGTTTCACTGTATGCATTAAGGATACATAAACATTAAAAAAGTGTACAGTGTCATCATAAGAATATATTTGTTCATTATGATTGAGAATGGCTTATTGTTGCAGGTCGTGGAGGAAAAAGTCACAAAGGAAAAACGCGACACTTCACTAGTCCAGAAGAACTTGAAGCTCATAAAAAAAAAACTGAAAGAGAGAAGCAGTGGCGAGTAGGTTCACATTGTTTATAACACAGTTTTCTTGTGTTTTGGGGGTGAACCAATAGAATGTACTTAAACTGAAAAGTTACACTTTTGTTAATTGTATTTTAATTTTTTGTATTTATCAATGAAGTAAAATCTAAATTCAAAAAGATAAGACATGACAAGCATTTTAGGTGATTTTTATGTTCTATCGATGCTTATTTGATGATAAATTAACTTAAAAATAAGTTTTAGTAACACTTATCGTACTACATTTGTCTATAACAAATATCTAGAAATATCTAGTTCAAGAATTATTTAATGATACAAATTATTTCTGTGGATCAATTTATATTCAGACTGGTTACAAATAAAATACTGCCCTTGGAGCATTTGAGTTTTTTTAACAAATTAATATTTATTTATAATGGAAAAAAAAGTAATCTTATTATAATTTTTTTTTCCAATTTAGGAGCAAAAAGGAGAACTAAGTAGCAGTGATAGTGAAGATGAAGGTGCCACTGGTAAAAATAAAGTCTCATCATCTGAATCAGAAGAAAGCAGTTCAGAAAATGAACAGGTGAAATTGCTGTACATTTATCATTGTTTTAACTTGTTCGAGTAAATTTCCTTATTATGGCTTTTATAGGTTTACTGTTCTAGAAGGGTTTCGAGTCAAATTATTGCAAAATATTTTTTCTGTAATGAAACGTATAGTATTTGGGGCATTAATTAAATGATATATTCTAAAATTAAAAATTTTTCTAGAAAAAGAATGTTTGAATGAGAACTTACACAAAGAAAGAAACAAAATGTAAGAAAATTCCTCTGATAGATTGTTTAGGTAGAGTATTCATGATGAAACTTTGTTGAATGGACAGCAACTGCCGGTTGCAGAAATACAAGTTTAGAGGACGATGTTTCAAAAGTCTTCCGCCTTTCGTCTTCAGGAAAGATCTGACTTTTGGACCTGAAGACGAAAGGCAGAAGACTTTTGAAACATCGTCCTCTACACTTGTATTCTTACAACAAGGCAGTTGCCGTCCGTTCAACAAAGTTTCATCAAGTTCACATGTAACAGGTATTCATTTTTTTGTGTGTGTGTGTGTGTTTTAAAGTTTCGATTTAGTAATAAAAAGAATGCTGTTTAACTCTTTAAGCATCTTATATTTCTACGTACAACTTTTGTTATGAGATGGACTCTTGCACCTATTTTAGCCATATGTCAGAATTAAACTGCTCTTCTAAAAACTGTTCAAGCATATCAACTAATGACTCAACTTTCAATGCTCCACAAAATGTGATGTTTCTAAAAGTTATAAACATCTTAGCATTATGTTTTGCATACATTTTTAAAATAATTATAGGCTTCTGAACATTACAATAAAAAATGAAGAGTGTTTGGGAAATATTTGTTACTTTAGTTTTGAAATTTCTTGGTGATCAACAAGAAATTTCTTTTATTTACTTATGTATAAAACTTTCTAAGGTGTTGTTTCACTGTAACTACATCTTTTTTGTGTGTATTTCTTTTTAAAATAACATACCTAATTCTTGTTTATGTACATAACTCACTGACATGGTGTGGTAGAAACCATTTAAGTTGAAGAAGTAAATTCAGTTGTTTTTTTTTCAACTGCCCATAGTGTTTGATTTCACATTTCCAAACAGTTTTAACTTAGTAGTAAAAGACTAGCATACAATATAAAAAGCATTCTGAAGCTTGTAAATGGTCTGTAAAATATTTGAAGGCCAATTGTTGTCTCACATTTCTTTAGTCATACCATAGTGCCCTCCCATTTCATGTGGCATTCAATTCCAATGATATTTATGCTGTCTCAACATTTATACTATATATATATATATATACCAAGTGACATAATGTCCATTTCATGAAGAAGGGTATAAAACATATTGAAATGTGAGGGTTAAAAGAAACCTATTTTGGTTTCTGCAAAGTACAAAGTTCAAGAACACATTGTTTGATCTGGAGTTTAAATTTCTCTTCTATTATTACAAATGTTTAAAGCCCAGGCACCATAAGCCAATTTAAAAAAATTGAATATGAATTTTGCAGTTCATATACATAAAATTTTTTTAAAATTACATCATTGAAAGTTTTTGTGGAGGGTCTGGGGTTTGAGATGTAACACCACTAGACATGCTTTGCATTTTCAGCTCTGTGTATGTTATAAAAATGACAGTAAGTCCTTTTTATTTGGTTTAAAGTGCCAGACAGTCCTTGTGGCTGTGGGTGCTGCTGGTTGGCTGCCCTCCCTCAAAAGTTCAAAATTAGGGATGGCCATACTTGAACCTAGGGTCTCTTACCTGACTGTTTTGTCCACATGTACATAAAGTGTCGTTGAGGTTGAAAATTCCAATTCCTGATAATTAAGCACTGGTTTTTGCACTTCACATAAAGCATATAGGAACATTATTTTCTTTTTACTGAAAAATAGAGTTAAAATTATATGTTTTTGCTGTGACAGCTAATTAAATTTTTCCTCATATTATTAGATACCTGTATTAAAATTTATCCTTGAAAATTTGATATTTCCTAGTGTAAATTACTGTTTTTTGTGTTTTTGGTTTTAAAATGTTAAACAATATAACATAGTTAATGCTCTTTATAATATTCAACAAGATTACTAAATCTGTTAGATCATTGGACTTCTTAACATTAATTTTCTTTTTTGACTCTGGTAATTTTACTAATTGAAAATCATGTATTCTTTTATGTTGAAATGACCCCTCAAAATTTGTGTATTAGATTTTAGGATAATATTTTAAATATGCTATTTGGCAGTTCTTTCTCTATACATATGTAAATATGGTTTATAAAATGAATAAATAATAATGAAATGTAACTGGAACAACAATAATTTTGATCCAACAAAATCTTAACTTTTATTTATTATAAACATACCATATGATTATTATGTATGTTTCACTAAATAACATGCTTTTTGCAGCATGTTTCAACAGTATGTGCTTATGTATTATTTACAACACAAAAATAACCAACTTCTTTTTTTCTTTAGTTTTGTGAAGCAACAAAATATTTAAATTATTAGGTTGTCAAGACATTAAT
>NW_013666013.1:569048-569798 GCF_000517525.1 Limulus polyphemus | reverse complement strand
TTTTTAGACGAAAAACCAGAACAACTTTTATATCAAAATAAAACATTTATTAAATGAAATAGTCTCCATTCTTATCAATGATGCTTTTCCATCTTACAGTCAGGTTGTTAATGCCATGATTAAAGAAATCTCTTGGCTTTGAAGCACAAAACATGTTGATGACCTCTTTAACACCTCCCACACTTGCATACATTTTCCCATTAAGATGGTGTTGCAGCGAACGAAAAAGCTGGTAATCTGATGGTTCCATATCTGGAGAATATGATGGGTGGGGCAGAACTTTCCAACCCAACTCCATAATCTTGTGTTGTGTCAAACATGCCACACGTGGATGTGCATTGTCGTGGAGAAGAAGAACACCTTTCTGATTGAGGAGTGAAGGACATTTCTGATGAAGGGCTAATTTAAATGTTCCAGTTGCTGACTATAGATCTCTGCATTGACAGTTCACTGTAGATTGAGGAGTTCGAAATGAAGTACTCCTTTGATGTCCCACCAAATGCAAAGTATCACTTTCTGTGGATGAAGTCCAGGTTTTGGGGTCGGAAGTGGTTTTTGTCTATGATTGAGCCATTGTTTTTGGCATTTAATATTTGCATAGAGAATCCATTTTTTATCACCGGTGACAATTCTGTCCAATAATGGTTCACGTGCATTACATGCCAGAAGAGATGATCAAACGATGATCCTCGGAGAGTTTGTGAGGCACCCAAGCACCTTCTTTAAGGAGTTTTCCCATATTCCTTAGAT
>NW_013666013.1:554463-568147 GCF_000517525.1 Limulus polyphemus | reverse complement strand
ACAAACTATGTTAAAAGTTAGTAGTATGAAATCTAGAAAGATTTTAAACGAGTACAAAGAGGTCACATTGTTGGTCAAATCAACCAAGCCTGTATTGAGAGAGTTAAGTGGTAAAGTACAAGAAAGGATAATAAATCAATTAAAATTAACTATATGTGAGACGGAAAAGACCTGAAATTACGATTTAACAAAAGTAAAATCTTTAAAATTATTCTACAAAAAATTGAAAGATATTTTTTTTTCTATTTCCTAATTTTAATTCTTTCATTGCATTATACACTGATGATAATACCTAAATGGTAGAGAAATATGAAAATAAAAAAAAAATTTACCTTAAAAACTTTTGATATCCTCTTTCGAGGTTCTAAAGATTATGCAAATGAAATATGAAAACTGTAAGACGAAGAAAAGTATTTTTGTACTTAAAATCAAAATCACCTTGCACTTGAACTATTTTAACAGTTTGAAATGCAAATGACTACTATAGATAAATAACATTTTTATTAGTAAGATGTAATTAGAATGTCATTCTCTGTGTACAAAATATTAGGTCATCAAGAAATTAATGTCACTATTTTTTAGAAGAAAAAACCCTAACAACTTGTATATCAAAACAAAATATTTATTAAATGAAATAGTCTCCATTCTTATCAATGATGCTTTTCCATCTTACAATCAGGTTGTAAATGCCCTGATTAAAGCAATCACTTGGCTTTGAAGCAAAAAACATGTCTATGTTCTCTTTAACACCTTCCACATTTGTATATATATTTACCCATTAAAATGGTGTTGCAGATAATGAAAAAGATGGTAACCTGATGGTGCCATATCTGGAAAATATGGCGGGTGGGGGGAGAACTTCCCAACCCAACTCCATAATCTAGTATTGTGTCAAATGTGCCTTCTTTAAGGAGTTTTCCCATATTCCTAAGATGTTTACGTATTGTTTCATGAGAGACATGCAATTTTAGGGCCATTTCACGAGTGTGTTGCCTAGGGTTAAACTCAACAAGCATCTTCAGAGCATCAATATCAATTCCAACATGTTGGCCTCTGCCATCACAGTTTTTAAGGCTAAAGTCACCTGAATAAAATTTGTTGAACCATCGTTGACACTTACGAATGTTCAAAACATTTCCATAAACTTCTTTGATATTCTTTGTGGCTACAGAGGCATTGTTTCCCTTCTTGTATTCAAACAGCATTACATGCCAAATGTGTGTCTCATTGTGTGCCATCTCTATAAAAAAATTAGAGCATACTAAACTTTACACATTATATAGGCTACAGTAACGTGATGTACATTTTTTGGGAGGTGGTGAATGAAAGTGTTCCAAAACGCGACATTAATTTCTTGACGACCTAATATTTAAAAAATTGATTTAAAATGTAAATTTGGAATACTAGGCAAGAAGTAACAAAGTCTCATTTTTGCTGTCCATTTTAGCTTGTAGCAGTTTCGGTAAAGTGAAGTTTTTTTAATGATAGATATACAGCCTCTACACATCCTAAAATACTATTGTAACTGTGTCAAGCAGAATAACTTCTGCTTGGCAATAAGTGTAGGATTTTGGACTACCAGCTAATTGCCCCATTAATAATTTACAGATTCATATATATAAAAAAATAAGTTGCCAAACATTTGTCTTCCATCTAGCAGTAGATAGCTTTACTACCTTTGCTATAACAAAGACATTGTAAGCAAGCTAGGTGCAATGTTTGATTACTTAATTAATAAGTAATAATTGGAAACACTAACTGCAATTAGTTGATCATTTTCATAACAGTCAATGTAAACAGAATTTTGATTAATTGATTTAGTTGTAATTTCAGTTAATCAGTTAGTTTATGTGACACTAATTGATCTGATTGCTGCTCATAGGTAATAAATTATATTTAAATTAATCACTCTAATTTTCACTTTTGTATGAGAAGGATACTGCCTCCTGTTCCTTTGGATCTCATTTGGCTGTTTTAACATAGGGAGGAAAGTTAGCATTTTTATAATTGAATTTAAGGAAATACTTATCTCTGTTTATACTCACTCCTAACATTTTTATAATTGAATTTAAGTAAATACTTATTTCTGTTTATACTCATTCCTCTCCTTTGCTCCACTTTCAAATTTTTGAATCTAATAGAATTATGACCTATGAGAGTGGATATAAACTATATTTAAACTAAGTATGTGCAAATTTACCACAGAGAAAGCTATTAATGAATGAATATTTGTAATCAGAAGATCCAGTGAATGAAAATCTATTTATGATCTCACTTGGTGTTAGGAGTTTAGCTTAGAATAACAAAAATGTTAGAGAAACGTTTTTCTTATTCAAAAATAATAATTATCTATTTCAAAATCATCTTAATCCTAAAAAAAAGTTATGTTTTCTCAAGTTAATGGGTTTTGGGTTCTGTTAGCTCTACCGTTCCTTGTCTGTTTTAAATCTGTAAGAAGAGAAGGTATAGGTGGAGGTTTTGCAAAAAACAAAATAGCTTAGTTAAAGGTGGGAGTTTTTCAGCCATTATATAATTTTAAGATATGAACAGTACTAATATTGCATTACATAAAAAGTTATATATATATGTATGGTTTTATTCTCACAATGTGGAACGTATGTTTGGAATTTGTTCGACTGAAATACGATGTATTCTGCTGTAGTTGTGTAGGAACAATGTTTGGATATTCATGAAAGTTCTTGTAAATCAAGTTTTTATGTATTTTGAGATTATATTCTCCTTTAAAAAATTTATCAGTTATGAAAGTGTTTACACGTATCCCATTATAGTTTGAATATATTGATTGATGTGAATGTGAGTAAAATGAATGTTTATATTAAATCTCATTATAGTTTGGTGTGATTTATTTTATTTTATTCTGTGGCCTGAAGATCCTGTAGACCAGTAAATGGATAAAAACAATTTTCCTTATGGTTTTTTCTTAGACAAAAGTTAAAGGGATAGAACATCTGATTGAGGTTGAGAATCCTAACCGAGCTGTTAAGAAAAAGCCTCTTAAGAGTGAGAGTTATGTTACAGAAGAAGCTCCTCAGCTTTCTCGGAGAGAAAGGTAAGAATTGTTTTTTGCTATTGTCTTGTATATCCTTTGGGTGTTTGACAGTCTGATTAGTTTTTACGAAACAGGGTTTCGAAGTTTTACTCTATGGGTCTCTTACCTTTATCGTTCATTACTCTTTGCATTTTACGTTTTGATATATCCAAATATAATGGATATTAATGAACATCCAAAATAATATGTGTGTGTGTGTGTGATTTGCAGGGAAGAACTCGTACAGAGCTGTCTGTATGCATCTACATATAGAAAATTAATGGGGCTTTGATGATTTGAGACATTGTCATGAAACAATAATATACTTTGAAAGGCTCATTTATACAGTACCTGAGGCAAAATAATGACAGAAACTGTACATATGTTGGATAAAATCAGTGAACTGGTAGATCACTTGGAACTCTGTGACCTTTTTTCTAGGTACGACATAAATGGGTGAAGTGTTCTGAATGTCTTGTCTGAGTCTAATGAAACTGAAAAAGGCTCCAGTTTGTAGCACTTGATTCACATACCTGCCAAATTTAAGAAAAAGTATTAAAAATGATGTATAAATTAAGTCTTTTTATTTTCTGTCAAGTGTGTGGAATTAATACAAATATGAAATATATATGTATTTGAAGAGTGTCTGAATCTACACTTGTAAACTGTAAGTTGTTCTAGTTGATAGCAAAGCATGTATCTGTGAGAATAAAAATAATTATTAAAAAATGTATAAAAACTGAAGAAGAATGATATATGTATATTTTAATGTTTCTAATTTTCTTTCCAATTAATGTGTTTTACATTTAACATACTTTCATAATGCAGCAAAAGAAGTCATTCTAAAAATAATAATGTATGTATATATTTGCAACACATTAAGTTTTAGTTTTTAGTACTGTGGAAGCAGTCACTCTAATGAATATAGATATGCATATATTTATGATAGTGAGAAAAAAATAGTTGGGTTAGCAGAAATTCATTTTGGGGCTAGTATAGCAAAAACAATTTCACACCCCTTAAGTAATATTTACACTTTCTTTTGTGAAGTTACAATTAGTTCTGTGATCTTTAGGGAAGAAATAGAACATCAGAAAGCTAAAGCTAACTATATGAAGCTACATGCTGCAGGAAAAACTCAAGAAGCTCAGTCAGACCTTGCTAGACTTGCCTTGATTCGGAAACAGCGAGAGGAAGCAGCAAAAAAGAGAGACGAAGCAAGGAAAGGTATGATCGATTGATAGAAGTGAATAAACTTTAAAGGTTTTTGTGAAAAAAATATATATATGCTTTGGTAAAAAAAATGCTTGAGTTAACTTTTAACTGAAGATTTCAGTAGCTAAAGTTTGTTAGTTTGCATTAAAAAAAGTGTAAATTTAGTATGAATACTGTACATTACCAGAATTGATGTATTCATTATACTCTTTGTAAAAGTTAGGTTACAAACTTCTTTTATTTCAACATCTCTTTGAATATTCAAAAAATGACATTTGTGAATCACTTGTAAGTTATTTTTAGATTTAATAGTAAACAGACCATGTTGCTGCAACTGATACAAAATAAATTTAAAATAGTTATGGAAGTTATATGTTACATAGGTTCATTTCTCTTTGTATTGGCAGACAACCTTTTCAAGTCTTGCCAAATGAACTCGAATTTGTAATGTATCGTCATTCATATGAATTCGGTCAGATTCAGTTGTAATGTTTGTTTTTTGTCATGTCTGTATTGAGGTTCGAAAGAGTTAACTTGTTTTTAGGTATTAATATTTGTAAACTTTAATGTTTTTTTTATCCTGAAAAGTTTATAAAATGTTTTATGCTCTAAAACATAGATGTAGGTAAAGCAGATGAATTTTGAAATTCTGAGTTGTGTAGAACAACTAGTCTTTGTGGAGATTAGGTTTATTAGCTCTTACTTCAGTGTATCAGGACCATGGGTTTTATCACTGAGTAGAACCTTAAACTCTGTGGGAGTTATATATGCTTGGACAGGTATATTTAAAGTAGACAGGCTACTTTTTTCTTTTTTGCAAAACTTATCATTTCAAAATACAAACACAGTATCTCCAGTGGCACTAAAATTCATATTTCTTGAAGTCTTTAGAATTGTCCAAATATTCCTGAACTAAACATGAATAAATTCTGTTGGCATTTGTCTTTGGATGTCAGTCTGATGATAATGTCAACATTGATCTGATGTAAGTAACTGTGTGTTCATTGGAAATTTGCACTCCCCATACAATGAGACACTAGAAACTTTGAAGTGTATTATTCAAAAATAATTTATTATATGTTCTGCAAATATTTAGACAATGAATTACTACGAATATCTGAAATCTTCGTTAAAACAATATTGGGTAGAAGTCGTTAAAAGAATAATCAACACATCCAAAAAACAAAAATGTCAAAGAAACAAAAAGCATAAAAATCTCAAAGATGAAAACAACTTCACCTTTGTCATCACTACAGTTCCTTATTTCAAACACGGCAAAAACCTAATTGGGTTATCAAAACAACTCATGAAGAAACACAATGTCACTATAAATACCTTAATCTATGAACTAAAATTAAGAACCTTGTTACTAACAATTACCCCACTGAGAATAAACACAATGGAATCATCTACAAAATCAAGTGCAGCTCTTGTAAACATTTTTATATTGGAAAAACTGGGAGAGAAATGAATATCAGTCTTAGGGAACATCTTAAAGAACCCTTGAATGTTGCCCGGCATGGCCAGATGGTTAGGGCACTCAACTCACAATTTAAGGGTTACAGGTTTGAGTCCCCGTTACACCAAACATACTCGCTCTTTCAGCCGTAGGGGCATTATCATGTGACGGTCAATCCCACTATCCCAGGAGTTGGCGGTGGGTGGTGATGACTAGCTGCCTTCCCTCTAGTCTTACACTGTTAAATTAGGGATGGCTAGCAAAGATAGCCCTCGTGTAGCTTTGTGCGAAATTCAAAACAAACAAACCCTCACATGTGTTTGAACATCTCAGAGAAACCAAACAACACTTAAAATAATGTAGAAATCATCTGAAGAGAACCAGACATTGACAGAAGAAAAATAGCTGAAGAATTATTATTAAAGTCATTAGAGCCAATGCTAAATAAATATCCAGAAAACCTTCTTTATCTATATTAATATCTTATTCACTGCATTTTACTAAAATCCTAATTTAATGCCACTTACAAACCTTCTCCTCACCCTCGCGAGTCTGTAACATTCTTTAAAATTCAGTGTTTTATTGAACGTAACTGTTACCTGATGATGACCTGATACTGTGGGTCGAAGCGTTGTAGTAATTAAAATTAGAATTTGCTTACTGTAAAAGTTGCTGTTATTGCATTTTTGAATTAGTTTGTAATAAGTATCTAGTTATAAAAATATATACTAGTTAATAATTATATTTGTGTAATCATATAGACTACTAACCATGACAACAATTGATACTCGAACACAAGTTAATAATTAGATTTATGTGATCATATAGACTACTAACCATGACAACAATTGATAACCGATCACTAGTTAATAATTATATTTATGTGATCATATAGACTACTAACCATGACAACAATTGATACCCGGTCACTAGTTAATAATTAGATTTACATGATCATACAGACTACTAACCATGACAACAATTGATACCCGATCACAAGTTAATAATTAGATTTATGTGATCATATAGACTACTAACCATGACAACAATTGATACCCGATCACTAGTTAATAATTAGATTTACATGATCATACAGACTACTAACCATGACAACAGTTGATTCCCGATCACCACAGATTTACCTTAAGTAGTTTAGTATGGCTAAACTTATAACACTATTTGGTCACAGGTATTTAGAATTTTTTGAGTGATTTATGTCACTTTAAGCCTAATTCTTATTTTTTCGGTATCTCATATGGTAGTTAATAGTGTGTCATATTTATTATTGTTATTCCTTTGATGATAAATAAAAGAAAAATCTGTTTTAAAAAATTCAGTTAACTCTTTTTTTTTTCCTGGTTGTGTGCATCAAGATGTATGCTGTCTAAAGACAGAGAAATAATACTTTAAATGTACTGAAGTAATTTTGTGTTGTTTTAACTTATTTATATTTTCTCTTCATTGTACAAGACTTTGTATTGACTCTTTAATTGAGACTTCAGCTCAGTGATTTATTTATATTATGATATATTTCATATTAACCCATTGAGATATTTTATCACACTGAGATTAGGATAGCATGTAATTTCTGAGATTAGGATAGCAAGCAGTTTATGGTGTTAGAATAATAGGCAGTTTATGGTGTTAGAACAAGCATCGTATGATGTTAGAGAAGCCATCAATATAATGAGAAAAATCATCCGAGTAGGAGATTCACGTGCTTATTAAGACAGATGCAAACACCAGTGTTTTTGTTTTATGTTTTAGAAGTATATTTAACTAATATATTTTTCATTTTGTAGTAAAAGAATCCACAAAGGCAGGAAAATAAGACGTTCTGGGAAACAAATCTTGATTTACGGAATAATTTGCATTGAAGCTGTCTGAAAAAACAACAACATTGTTTAATCACGTACAGTTGTAATATTTCTTTGATGACAAATACAAGGTGTACGATGTGGTTTCATAAACAAAATGGTATATGGACTTGGAGAAGAAAATTTATACATGTATAACAACCTTTTTACGGTACCATGTGGCAAACTACAGAAAGATATTTATGTTTGATAGCATAGAGATTAAAAGTGTTCTTAATTTTTTATTGTGAACACATCACATCTATTTCTAAGTATTTTAAGTATCTTCCTTATGAAAAATTTGAAGTTATGTCAGTATCATATAATACATTAACAATTCCATTTTTGAGAAGGTGTTTAACATTTAAATTTAGAGGATTCCAAGCAGTATTTTATAATATCTTAAATGTTGATTTTGAATTTAATCATGAAAAGATTCATGATATAATCAAATTTTGATGAAAGCAGAACTATAATTATAGTTTATATATTCTCTCTTTTTTTTATTTATTGTATGGTTTTGGGCAAATAAAATTTATTAATTTTGTAATGATTTTTTAAAAATAAAACAAACAATAAATTGAATTGTAGAAGGATTGTTGTAAAATGTGCTAAATTTTGGACTTTGAAAGATATGAATTCTGTAATTTTTGGGTTATTTGTATAATTCAGAATATTCGTGGCATGGTTCATAAAAAGTCAATTCTGCAAGTAATGAAGTTATGTATCAATGTAAACAAAAACAAAAATCATTGGACAAAATAAACAGTACTACTTTATCTGTAACTAGTTATATATCATAATTATTACAATTCCTTGTTTGATGAAATGTTGCTCTTGGAAGAACACTTGTAAAAGGAAACTGTTTATAGCAGTGTTTCAAAATCTGGCATGTATTTTGGTCTACATTTGAAACTGAAATAAGGTGTATTGAGGATGAATATAGTTATGATTACAATTTTTTCAAAGTGAGAAATTGGAATGCATTAGTTGCTACACTCGCTAATTTGTAGAACTTCCTGTTACAGTTGGCTCACAGTGCAAAGAATTTAGCACTTGAGCTGTATTTACAGTGGTAAAAATTTAGTATTATGGTGATGAATTTGTCACTGAAAGTCTTAAAATTTTAAATGCATTTTTATATCACATAAGAATTTGAGAAACATTTTTCTTCCATTGAATTTGTGAGTGTCAGCATATGGAGCCATGTTCTGTAGAATGTTTTATAAATTTTTTTCAAGTTGTACTTTCATTGTATATTTGTTGAACAAACATTACAGTAAGTTTCTGGAAACTTGCTATTTTATATTTTGAAAGAAACTAAAGAATGTCGCCATATTTGATATATCAAATTATTATTGAGTGGTATTTTAAGAAAAAGTGTATGGTATTGGTACTTGCTACTAGTAAATTTTATTGAGTCTCATCTGATAAATGATTTTAAAAATATATAAATAAATAAGCAAAACTGTGTAAAACCTAGAATTAATAAATATTTCACATTTGCATATTTACCTTCTTTGAAGAAGTTGTGATGATGGCTGTGCGTATTTTTGTTATCATGCCCTACAACCTTGTATAAAAAAAAATGATAGAAGTGTTTCTAAAATAAACTTCAAAATGCCTGTCTTTTCTGTAGTTGTGTCAATATTGCTACAAATGTAATTTTTATTCCATTGTTTTGAAATCAATGAAAGTAATAACATTGAGGGTAAAGTAACAAAAGGAGGCCCATATACTTGACAATCTACCTTTCTTATATTACTAGTTATGTACAAGTAGTTATATCTTGGGTTCATTCATCATCATCATTAGTTTTGTTTAATTCTACTGGTACATGGAAATGAGGAAAGGTGAAGAATGTGAGACAAATAACCATGACCCTTATGTATAAATTCCTTTAATTTGAAAGCTCTGAATTGATTCTTCAAACTTGATATTTGAGTACTAAAATATACATAGTGTTTATGGTATTTTAAAGTGTGTAGTCATGAAATGTTGGATTGTTCAAGTTGTTATTGACAGAAAAATCATAAACAAATTGATTACACTAACACTGACCACTAAGTTACACAGTGCAAGCAGTCTGTTGTGTACCACCAGACCAGTAACCATATCTGGTTTGGGTTAAATCAGTTTCCAAGAGGATTTGTCACAGTATTCACCACTTGTTGAATATCTTCATAAGGTCAGTACCAATAACCTTGTTTATTTTGCTGCTTGGAAAGAAACTCTCATTGTGAGTTGGCTGGCATCTGCTGAACCAATTTCCCTATCATTTATGCTACTCATCAAAGTATGGGTAGTTCCTATGCCAGTTCCCCACCAGCTCACAAATAAAACTGATGGTTTTACTCTTTCCATCTTGGATGATGTCCTAGCAGTTGTATATACCCCATGAGCAGCCCTCGATAGCCCTGATCATTCACTGGAAACTCGTGTGGTTGAGATCAGTGCCAGGATGTGTGGGTGGCTAGTTAACCCTTGGTACAAGTCTACTTAAACAAAATGGTGGTGCTTGAATAGATTTGTCCATCTGAGTATAACCACTACAGCTTTCATTGCAGGCTTTTACCTCTCCAATAATTGGCACAAAGTTACCACTTCACATTGTATTGTGATGGAAACTGTCTCAGTTAATTTGAGGATGTATCTTGCATGCATGCGTTGCCTCATGAGTTCACTGGGAAGACCTTCAATCAGTGTATTCACAAGTATGTTCTCCAAACCTGTGGATGGCACTGTAGGATAGGCCTTCCCATGCAGTCAACTGTGATCAACCATTATATGCAGCAAGACCCTTGGTGCTGGTCCTTTCTTAAGCATTGAATGTGGCCTGATGGATACCTCAAACCTTCATTGGGTTGAATCAGCGAGGGAACTCTTAGATGAAAGCATCACAGTTCTCTTACTACTTCTAGTCCAAGTGTCTGATGGCATCAAAGATTTTGAACTCAGAATCAGATGTTGGACAGCTTGTTCCCGAGTTATTCATTCCAGGCAGTTATCTGCCTGAAACACTTCAGACTTTCTTTGCTTAAGGTATTTAAAGGGATACATTAATTGTTTTAAGTTTTTGTTTTTCTTGTTCCTCAATGTTGAAAAGGATATTGAATATGTTGCACTGTTAAAGGGTTTTTTAATTTTGTATTCTTGTAATTATGTGTAACTTGTCAGACTATTCCTTCCTCAAGGGGTTAGGCACTCTTTGTTAAAGGTCTGCGTTTAATGAATTTTTCTTTAAGGTGATGTGTAGTCTGCTAGACTACCTTCTACTAAAGGGGGGTAGGTGAGTTCCACATTTTTATTTTTGTAAAGCTGCTTTTGCTTTTCTGTTTGTTAGTATTGTTAACAAGTGGTTTTACTGGAAACAAAGTGAGTTGTGCTGTTGCTTGAGCAACACAAACTTAAAATTAGATTTGTTTTCTTTTTTGTTTGTTTGTTCTGGTTTTAGTGATGGTTGGGTAAGACTGGATGTAAAACGGTGAGAAGGTATGGTACAGGACAGTACTATGCACCTACTACTCCCTTAGTTAAGAGGTATTTTCAAAATTATGTTTTTCAGAGTTGTCAGTTTCAATGCCAAGATTGCTCAAGTAACATTTTAATTTTCGCTGTTTTGAAAGCATACAAAATATGGTTTCAAATTTAGCAAAAAAGACAGCACCTGACATCCAGAGATAATATTATTTTTCCTGTCAATGAACCCGATAAGTTCGAGGGCAGCTACGCCCTTGAGCTTGAATCTTAGTGGACACGTATCTTGAATGTGAGATGTATTTCATGTGCAAACATAGTTTTGTTTGTTTATTTTATTTTGGTATTGAAAGCAAGGTTTGCTCCTGATAGACAAAATTATAGATTTTCAAGTGTTCTAGGAATCTTGTAAGTATAACGCATAAACTCATAGAAAGCTTTTAATAACTTTAATTTTCAGTAACTTTTGTAGCTCTCAATGTACTTTCACTTAACTTTCGTTTTGGATTGTTGTAACCTTTAATGTAATTTTTGAGACTTTGTCCATTAATGGCAACGTTATGAATTAACGTTTAAAATGAGCACGAGCTTTGTTGTTACTTTAGTTTTGAGCTTCGATTATTGCTATTGTAGCTTAGTTAAATAAAATTTAAGCAGTTTTTTCTATTGTTGTCACTAGAGTTGTGATTTTGGTTTAGCTTTGTGTAGAAGTAACTTTAAGCTGCAGCGTCTTTTTTATTTTATTTTTATTTCTAATTTAAGATTTTAATTCGATATACAGGAGTACACACTTAGTTGATATGAGCTTTTAAATAGTCTCCATATCGCTCTAACCATTTGCTGCATTGTTTTGTTTTTGTACTGAGTAAACATTTTTGTAATTTGTGCCTTTTTTCCTCCCTTTCTATTTTTGCACAACGAACTGGGTTCGAATTTGAGGGGAAGCACACTTTATTACTCGCTATTATTAAGAACTTCGGTTAGTGGGCCATAACTGACTTAATCTGGAAAATACCACACATCTCGTGGTTTATTTGTTTATGGTTGACTGATTGTCTTTTAAGCTTTTCCTTGGGGGTAACCATTTTCATGCATGAAAATCCCAGATATTTTTCTTAATTCACAGCTTAAATTGTTGGGGTACACATATCAAGTGCGATTTGAATCTTAAACTTCAATTCAACATATTGTTATGACTGCATTGGTTTTCTAATAAATACAAATGTCAAATCCATTTGATTTCCTAATGATGCAAACATTCAAAAACTTTGTGGAAACATTCTCATAATCTCCGGTGGTGAAGTAGATGTTGTTTCTCTAAGTCATAATTGAAACCACAAAAACATCATGCCTAATCCAATGTACAGGACTGCGTATGGAAATACTGAAAGCCTTCCTCTTGTGGTACAGGATGTCACTATGTGTTTTATACTCCTTACGACGTTTAAGCTCATAAAGCAATGCATTAGTCAGCAAATAAGCAACATGTTACATTGTAGCAAAAAAATAAAATTGTAATTCTATGGTTAATAATGGGGCATTAAACATCGCTCAAAATTCGTTTTATAATGACCACTTCTTCCACTATCACCTATAACCATGGCATCTTTCTTACTTGGATCATCTTACCATACAACACCTCTGAAAACACATCCCATTTTCTTCAATTCTTGAATAAATTATATCATAAAACTAAACTGACTTGCTTTGACACAAAATATGTATACCCAAATTCCTCGAGAAAAGCATTCAAACAAATTATTGAAACTATCATCAAAGTCCCTGAACGAATAATTTCACAACTTTTTTCTAAGTTAGTGACATTGCTTGATCTTGCACAAAGTGTGTAGATATAAAAGACTGTTTAGTGTAGATGTTATTGATTAATTTATTTTATGATTGTTTAGTTTTGTTCATAACAAGAGAGTTAGAAGCAGTTATTTTAAAGTAAATGTTATGACAAGTTTAGTTACGTAAATTGGTAAAAGTCGTATGTTGTGTTTATAACTACTGATATTGAGATTATAGAATGTCGCGTAAAATTTAATGATGCCGAGGATATAGCGAGCAGACGATTAAGTAACAAACATATAGAGTGTGAGATGAGCGGGAAAAATATACACAATAAACGATAATAGAAGAGAGAGTAAAGTCAGGGGGAAGTAGTTCGGGCAAAGTAAAGTTAACTACCACAGAAGTGAAAGGCTTAACGGTTAAACAGTTGTTAAAAACGATAAGAAGGATAGTTTGTCTCGTGAAAGGGTGTTCTAAAGTAACTGGACAAACCTGAGTGCATTTTGACAAAAGGCAGACGATATTTGAAGTACGAAGAGCAGTATACAACTGTTAGAAATAGAGAAAAGTAGTTTGGCTTGTTATCTGAAATTCTAAAGCAATTGAATAGGTCTAAGTGGACTTTTGACAACAAGAAGAGAACTATATAGTGTTTATAATATACCTACGATCTCTGTTGTGTAAGAAATTTCTGTAAATATGTTTAACTTGTTCAAATATATGTATTATTTTGGAAATAAGTGGAGTGAGTGCTGTTCGTGTATTTTTGAATTTATCGCCAACAAATCATAGACACCTACTGTAAAAAAAAAAATTTTAGCCCAAAACCCATAT
>NW_013666013.1:543183-553463 GCF_000517525.1 Limulus polyphemus | reverse complement strand
TCTTGGAACCAAGAGACGTGAAACATGCAAACGATTTTACAATCGCCCCCCCCCACGTTACGGAAGGGACGAGTTCTTGAAAAAGCTTCCGTAGCGCGAAATTCCGTAACTCGAACCTTATTCTCCCAATGACTCTTATGTTATAAGTGTAGATGCGTTCTTGCGGAGATCTTCTTTGATCTACAAAAGTAATAAAACATGCATGTGAATGTAAGAAAACATTTTGAAACACATATTAAATGTAACAGATAGTTTAATAGTTTTACTCACCAAAAATAATAGTACGTACACAAAAATAATTAAATTGTGCAGAGGGAGACTCAGTACTGGTACTGACGACTGCCTCACTCTGTAAATCATGATCATCTTGTTGTGGTGTAAGCTCAGCTCTGTTGAAGAAGAATGCATCGAGACTTGTTTGCTGTTTCTGCTACATCTTCTCATTGTAGCAGTGCATTACATCTTGTAGTGCTCTTGTAATTTTTAGACTTGGATCATTAGCACTAAGGATTTGCACCACTTCTTCTACGAGGGCAAAGGATTGGGATAAGTGGTTGGTAGACAAGTGAAGTTGCGTGGGTGGTGTTTCAATAACGTCCTCCTATACTGTAGCTCGCTCTTGTTCCAACATTATTAGATCCTCATTCTACATGGGACTTTAATAACTCAACCATATCATTTTCGACGAAATCTTCAAAACCAGCCTGTCTTGCAAGTGCCACAATGTCTTGGTGAACTTTCCCAGCACTTTCTGCTTGGGGAAACCCTGTAAAGTTGTTGGTACGTTCTACCCATATGATTATGGATGCAATAGTGATGAAGTGAAGGAGTCAACTATAAATGGTGTGTGGAAAATTACTAGTGTACACTTTCGAAACTCCAAGGAGATATACCAGTGATTTGGCGCTCAAATAAAAAGGCTTGGATGACTATAAGTATTTTTCAAGACTGGTTCATCAACTTCTTCTGTCCTGCTGTTGAAAAGTACTGTGCCAAACGTAATATTGCCAACAAAGTATTGCTCATCTTAGACAATGCACCAAGCCACCCAGTGAACTTAAATTATCGTTCTGATAATGTAAGAGTTGAGTATAACCCCAAGAACACAACCGTATTGCTCCAGCCAATGGATCAAGGTATTATCTCCAATTTATAGGGATATTACTTATGGAGAACTCTGATTAACACTGAACAACTGATTAAAGTTACTGATGGAGAGATAAGCCTACAGTTCGTGATTTCTGGAAGAAATGTAATGGCTTTAATTTAAAATCTCCAGCAGCATTGCCACACTCAAGTAGAGTCAGATGTTCTTTCGGAGCCTTGAATCCTGATGAAGACTTCTCTTCCCTAAAAATAAATCACTGGTAAATTAGGCTTAGCATATCTCCTTAGAGCCCTTGGAGTTTCGAAACTGCACACAAGTAAGGGTTTTAATTCAAAATCTCCAGAAGCATTGCCACCCACAAATAGAGTCAGACGATCTTTCGGAGCCTTGAACCCTAATGCAGACTTCTCTTCCCTAAAAATAAATATTCTATCTGGCATGCATTTCCAGAACAGCTCCACATTGAAGACTACATCAGCAGTGACAGCCTCACCACTTGGTTTTATGTTGTGTAAGTTAAATCGCTTCCTGAACCTATCAAACCACCCTTTATTTGCCAGGAAGGGTTTTTCTTCAGAACTACCACTACCACTTTGTTCAGTCACCAAATTATCATACAAGCTTTTTTGCTTTAACTTGTACAACCATCGTGTTTAATGGCACATTACGTTGGATCTGGTCCTCAATCTACACACTCAGGAGTTGTCCATATTAAGCATCACTTCACTTCTATGAAAACACGATGTACGAGCACTTAGAGGTGTAGCTACTTTAGGACTTGCCTTGATTTTTTCTTTATTATCACGTATTGGTCCCATTGTAGAGGTAGCAAGCCCTAAAGTTTTAGCAATAGAGCTATGTTTCTCTCTGGCATCAAACCTCCTAAAAACATTAAGTTTCACATCCAGAGTATTTCCTTTTCGTGATTTCTTGGATGTACTACTTGTACTTGATCGCAACAGAATCGTTTGCTGATATGAACAAAGTGCGCCACCTATGTCACTGACGCTTGGTAATGTGCTCTGCATTTCTAAAACAAAAATAAGATTTTTGGCCAAATGTTTTTTTTTATATATTAACCACAAAACCCCGAAAGGGCGAATTTACGGTCCGTATCCCGAATCTATTGGTCACGCTTTATAATTTCCGTATGGGTAAAATTCCATAGCCCGAACGCCCGTAACGCGAGGACAGACTGTATTTAGGTGAAACTGAACACAAGGATCAAAGAACACGTTAAAAGGCTGTCGTATGTTTTTATACACTTAAAAGAAACCAAGCATTCCATATCCAAAAAAAGAGAAAAAAATTTACGAAGCAAAACTTACATAAATAAAAGAAAATCACAAGCTATATGGTTTCGATATCGGCGCTGAGCAGAGCTCAAATAGTCCATTATATAGCTTTGCACTTAACAACAAAAAATCAGTAAGCACCCTGCCAAGAAACATTTTTACACTTTGAATTTGTAGTTGTTGTTAATCGCACATTGTCTGAAAATGGCTCGGTGTTATGTGCTGAAACATCGTAGTTTTATTTTTTTAAAAAACAAATATTTCCACTGTTAAGGTAATTATCGTATTAAATTTACTCATCCAGCGAGGTCCTCCAATCAAAATATTTATATCGCTTTCTTTGTTTTATTTATTAACACATGCCCCCCAGTGGCAAAGCGGTATGTCTGCGGACTTACAATGCTAGAATCCGGGTTTCGATACCCATGGTGGGCAGACCACATATAGCCCATTGTGTAGCTTTGTGCTTAATTACAAACAAAAACAAAAAGTTATTAACACAGTAGCACTACTTTACATATAATGACAAGCTTTATTTTCCAGTTAGTAGTCATTAAAGTCAAAAACTACTGCATCATGTAAACATAAATAGATGTAGTTTCCTGTTTGTACGACAGGTAGATTTGTAATGTATTATTTATCATTCATCCTATTTGTACACATCGAACCTACAACGTAACCACCTTAGTATGTGCTTCTTTTCTTTCTTTACAAGATTGTAAGATTTTATGTTTGTTTGTTACGGATTTCGCGCAAAGCTACACGAGGGCTATCTGCGCTAGCTGTCCCTAATTTAGTAGTGTAGGACTAGAGGGAAGGCAGCTAGTCATCACCACCCACCGCCACCTCTTGGGCTACTCTTTTACCAACGAATAGTGGAATTGATCGTCGCATTATAACGCCCCCCACAGCTGAAAGGGCGAGCATGTTCGGTGTGACCGGGATTCGAACCCGCAGATTGCGAGCCGAGTGCCCTAACTACCTGGCCATGCCGGGCCCATGATGACAAGCTTCTGTAATAGTCACACTATTGGTAAGGGACTCGTCTACACTGCAGGATAGACAGTCTAGATGTACTTAGGACATCAATGTGAAAGCCCAAATGTGAACAGAGTCACCTGCTAAAGACATCAGACTTTACGATTTATTTTTATTGTAATGAACATCAAAATATATCCCTATTTCCAATTTCATTCAGTCTACAAATATACTTTAAATAGTAGAACTATCCATTGCATAACTAAAATCTTAAGATATAAAACAAGGTTAAAATTATCGACGGATTTTACAAAATTAGTTTTTGTTGTTAACCACAAATCCAGGCCCTCTATTAGATTCAGAGAGAACAAAATGAGACAATCATTAGCCCAAAATAAAAGTTAAATATTTTCTGAATATTTTTTATTTAACATGTATTTATTTACATTATTTAAATGGGAAAAATACAAGTGTCTAAATTTGAGGATAAACAGATGTTTAGCGTTCTAAACCTTCAGATTTACAGTTGTGCCAGAGAGAGGATGCAAAATTAGCATGAAATAGTATATTCGCAATAGTTCTTTCGTCGATGTGTTTGTCTACCAGACTATATGATGTTTAAATATAGAAAGCCACCTGTTTGAATCTAGATACACCTGATAGGCCTAGATACCTCGAAAGCCATCTGTACACCACGCTAGGAACGCTGGACACCTGACAAATTTATTTTGGATTTGACACTTGTTTTGTATATTTGTAGGATGCAAACGAACGTTTGATATATATATATATAACAGAAAAATAATAATTCCCAAATTGATTTAATTGTTTCTAATGTATACTTTCAACTTCAAGTAAGCCACACACAAACATAGCTTAAACTCTAGGTGAACGTCGCAGTTAAAACAAAATTGCATACACATTTACAAGTATTCTCATTACGAGCCAGTCATCTCACTAAGATCAAATCCTAAATTAATTGAAGCATAAAAATGTCCGAACGTGTGAAACGCCTTCTTCTAACATCAAGTTGTCAATACTTAGGATCCCATACAGCTGTTACTCTATTGAAAGCTGGATTTGAAGTAGTGGCTATCGACAATCCCAGCTTCAAAAGTAAGTATATTTGCTAACATCTGACTTGTGATCCTCGGAATTTTGTAAATTTATCGTTGGCTGTAGTTATAGCTTATATCAGTTACATATTTTTACCTGAACCTAAAACTAATTTGAGCTTATACGTATATCTCAGCTATTATAGAATTTTTCGCAAGCAATTTTAACACAACGAGCTTCATGCTATTTCACGTACTTCTTAAAAGCACGTTAACGTATATATATATATATATATTTATTTATTTACAGAAATTTATCATAATACTGATTGTGAGAAGTTTCAGATCATAATCTAATTATTCTCGGCAATAAACCGTACCCAAACCAACGTATTAAAGTAATAAAAAATATTTGCAAAAATTAAGTATGACATAGGGATGGCAATGTCAAAAAGTACAGAAACAAGGTAGGGATGAGCGCACAAAACCAGATAATAATCCCTACATGAGTAGCTAATAAGCACTGAGTCAATCTTATCAGCTTATAAGACAATCATTTGCCCAAAAGAAATCTGCCATAATTTAACACTATAAGGCTATATAGCATTATATTCAGTTTAAATGCTCTTATTCAAACCTGAATTCATGAAACTGATAGGAATTCAGAATTTATTTGTAGATAAAAGTCATTCTTAGAAAGATTTGGCTACTTATATAGTGATTTTTGTATGGTTTTGTGTATTCATCCCTACCTTTTTTTTGTACTTTTTGACATTGTCATCCATACGCCATACTTAATTTTTGCAAAATCTTTTATTACTTGTTCCCCTCTTTTTTTTAAACAATTTCAGTGAAGTAGGTTGATAAGTGAACATTTGTTCTATTTTTATAATTCAATGGTAATATATATTGTTAATATAATACTTTGCACTTGTAGAATGACCTCAGATATTGATATTATACCATACAATTCGCTACAATAGATTATTAATCATCACTGTTCATAATTTTGACTTTTTTTGGGACTTAATGTTGAGGAACCTACAGTAAGGAACATACAAAAAATGTATAGGTGTATCATCCCTATATTCATGTTTGCATTCGTTTTGGCACTGTCATCCCTACATTTTACATTTACAAAATGTTTCTTATTACTTGTTTCGTGACATTTTTTTTCACCTTACTGAAACTTAGTGTATTCTATGAATGTGTGTAATAAAATTTGATATTATGTGTATTGATTTATTTTACTCCTTCACTTCATACATAATATGGGAGTTGGCTCCCTAAAGACACCGATTGTATGTTGTACAAAGCATTGAGTATTCTACATGTCATCTAATGTTCATCTATTATTTGCTGATAATTCCCGTTTCACCCTTTATTTACCAGATTTGTGTAAGAAAGCTAAATTCAAAGGATAATTATAACATCGTTTACACAAATATATAAACTTAGTATTCCGAAAATTGTTTAATCTCGAAGTCTAAGTTCAAGGGAGGTCCAGTTGAATCTACACTTTGATCAACATGTGTTATTGGGCTATACTAGTTTCGGAGAATTCCACTCCTCATCAGTTACTCTGAACACAAGTTAACCAAGGAAAGATAACCTGGATCTATGATCGTTTACACTAGAATTATGATTAGTTTTAGCTTAGACTAAGCACTAACGTACTTAGTTATAACCTGTTTCCACGTATTCTTAAAATGCGTTTCTGTCTTATTAAAACCATTGCGAAAACTTCACTCATTTTTGATGAACACTTTGGTTCTTTAGCTAGTTCCCAGTTCTTCACTTTAGCAACACTTTTCAATGATACTGGGAGTCTCAAAAGCTGTGAAACACACGATAATGGCAATTAAGTGCTCAAATAAGGCTATAACTCAACTTTAGAAGTTAGTTGTAAGTATCATAGATTGAATACGGCAGCCATTTTTTTCTCGGCCCATCCCTACGAACGGTAGTTCTTTAGGTAGTTTATAACCAGCAGAGAAAATATATGCTAGATTATTTGGAATATCTTTGAAAAACATCTTTTAAAGCTTAGATTAAAAGATTTGACAGGATCGAGTCTGTAGGCTTAATATTATCCTAAAATATTCATTAAATAATTATATATATAATATAAAAATCGTGGACATTCCGTCATATATGAGAAACATAACTGCACAATTTCAAGTTTATGAAAAATTTTTCGTCACTACTGTTACATACTTTCCCACAGGATATGCAAACTTAAATCACTATTACCCTCTACCAGTAGGTTTAGGCCCTACCCAATATTTTGTGCAAACTTCAGTCTCAAAAAACTTATCAAATCAGGCTTATCCAGTTGTTTCTGCAAGCTTAAATTTCTCCCAAGTTATAAACTTATATCCACTGAAACATTGTTTGTTTGTTTTTTAATTTCGCGCAAAGCTACACGAGGGCTATCTGCGCTAGCCGTCCCTAATTTAGCAGTGTAAGACTAGAGGGAAGGCAGCTAGTCATCACCACCCACCGCCAACTCTTGGGCTACTCTTTTACCAACGAATAGTGGGGTTGACCGTCACATTATAACGCCCCCACGGCTGAAAGGGCGAGCATGTTTGGTGTGACGGGGATTCGAACCCGCGACCCTCAGATTGCGAGTCGATTGCCATGCCGGGCCCTACTGAAATAACTATGCAAAACATTTTTATTGCCTTATAAAATTGGGTTTATTGCCAATTGCCTATTGAAACGTAAATTTCAACCCCCTTATAAAATTATGTTTAATTAATACTAATAGTCTGTGTAAATGTAGTTATTGTAAAATTAGGTTTACCCAGGGGCAGTACTAGCTCATTGCGGGCTCTAAGCAGGAATATCTTTGGACTCCAACAATCACCTCCTTAAAAACTAATTGCAATATTTTCACAAACCAAAAAAACTACATTAATACAAAAATTATTAATACACTTCTTAAAACATCGGTTCTACTTATACACTAACGCCACTGCGCCGGAGTCTTTCTCAAAACATGCACGTTGTATGTGTACTGTACTTAGCAGCCAATCAGCGTACCGCATGAATGCCTCACTGAAAAGTGTCTCGCTACTGCAATTTTGAAGCGTTTATCCATTGCTGAGTGATATGTTTTTGAATAGTTCCATTAAAAATACTTTTATTTTAAATAAGTACAGTAATAAAACAGGCAAAAGTCAAATCTCTGATAAAAAGAAAATCCCCGTGAATCAGACCCCTGAGCTGCTCGGAGTCCTAAGCAATTAGTAGTCTGTTTAGGCCTAGTAACGCCACTGGATTTAGCCAAATACGCTAACGCTGCTAGAATACTAGAACAATCTAGACTAAAGTAGGTCTGACCCTCTGATCTCACGAGGCTTTAAAGTTGTCTACATTTTTTACCAATTTAATCTCACCACAAAACTTTCTTGATGCACAATAGTTATCTTGGTTGCATTAGTGCGGTATCTTATCATTATTCTTAATTCGTAACTTTCGAAAACGTTTCCGGCCGTATAATAATCACGGGCGTTACTATTTATTTTATTGTATTAAGTCCACAGGTCCTCACAGCAGCTAATAACCGTAGTTGCGCCATTGACAATAACGCAGTGTGAACTATTTTAGGTTGCAAATATTTGAAATATTTTTAGTTGCGGCAAAGCGGCTCATAGAATGGCTCCGAGTTTTTCCCAAGTACAAACTTTTACCTCAGAACTCCGTCATCTCTCGGCCGATTTGAGATCTAATTTCAGTTTTGGACTCAGGAGGTCAAACCCTTTCGATTGATGTATTTGATCAAGCTAATGGTCTCATAGATTAATTTACTCTAATCATACCTAAAAGAACTTCAAGTGCCGCGGCTATTGAGGATTTCCTCTTGTTTCTTGTTGTTCAGGTACAGAGTTGCCGGAATGTTTGAAACGAGTAGAAGAAATTACCAAAAAAAAGTTCACCGAATTTTATGCCGTAAATCTCTTCGAAATAGACGAACTCAGAGCAATATTCCGAAAAGTAAGCTTACTGTTTTTTCTCTTAAATTTTATTATTTACTAATTAATAAAGTTGGTAACCTTTAGTCGCTTTTAGGAAGAATGTTCAATACATGCAAATAATCGTCAGCTCGCACTAGCATTATTAATTTTTTTAAATGACGATTATTTGCATGTATTGAACATTCTTCTTCCAAGACATGCTAGTACTGATGAATATTATCATTAGCATAGCTGCATCTTCTGATGTCAAAAGTGAATGTAGAAAAAAAAGTCACAATTTGAAAATTTATGTTTATCATTTTTTTAAGTTCATAGAAGTTAAACTATTGATTTATTCCATTTATTCATGTGATGATTTACCTCATATATATATGCCTAAAAAGTGCACTTAACTCTGCATTATATATGAATACACTCGTGAAGTTGACAGACTGTCTGTAGAATGCTCTTTGATCAAAAAACATGACATTATGAATCTTAACGAAGAAATGCTTAGATTGAATGATGTGTTAGTAAATAAGTATATAATGTAAGAGAAGCCATCCAGGATCGTAATCCGGACTGATCTCAGGTCAGATGTACAGCCGTGTTCTTCAGGTATTGGTAAGCCAGGCGAGTAGCCTTGTTCCTCGTTTACTTTTATGTATATATTTCCTTGTACAAGAGTTACGTAAGTTGTGTTATTAATGTGTGTATGTCATGTACTTTTTTATATAATATTACATATCATGCATCATGCTATTATTGCAATAAATAAATAACTTTAATGTTTTTTGTTGTATGACTTTACATTGTATTTTGGTAGTAAAAAATCTGTGACTTTTTTTCTTCCTGTGACTGTATTTCCGGCCACCGTCAAAAATATGTACGTATACATGTAAATTTCGAGGTCGGAAACAAATATAGGTTCACTGTGGTGAGTAAAAACAATTCAAAACACCATAAAGACGTAAAATGGTTGCGGAGGAGATATCGTTTATGTTAATTGAGCACTAATTTATTGCTAAGTGAACTCGTGCAACCTTCATTACTGTATCGCTATTAAAATACAAAGTTATTGCACAGTTGAGTATATTAACAATTATAAAGTAATGTAAAATTTATAACACACACACACACAAATCAACAATAATCAAATGTTAGAATAAGTTAACTTTAAACAATGTAAACTAATAAATTATCGTGCAAAATAATTTGACCTTACTAATAACTTCTTGATTTTCTAATAGCATAAGTTTGATGTGGTGGTTCACTTTTCACAATTGAGGGGAGTCCGTGAATCCCTTCTCATGCCTCTGAAGTATTACTCTACAAACGTTGCTAGTCTACTGTCTTTACTCCAGGTAAGCTGGATTATGATATCAGTATCGTGTTTATCTGTGTTAACTACGAGTAAGTTTAATTTCAGAGGCGGATACAGGATTTTGAAAACAAAAAACAAAAAAACTAGTGTGTTGTGGTATATGAAAGGTTTTTAATACTGTTGCGTCAGCGAGGTCACGTGACTAGTGTCACGCCACCTGCTTTCTAGAACTATCCCGTTTCTTCGGGAGTGCTCTAGCATTTACTAAATTGGGGGTGGTCTGATATATATAAGATGGTCACGGCGTGACGTGACAATGTGTGCGTAGACAGTGAGTAATTGATCTGCAGTCAGAGAGTATTATTGAAGTTGAGCACGTTCGTTGTTATAGCGTTTGTTTTAGCGCGATTGTTGAAATTAAGTGTATCGTAAAGTTATATTTGGAAAGAATAAACCAGTTTTAGAACAGGCCTAATTAAGTAAGGACTTGTGTCGCTAAAGTGTCGGAACGAATTTACGGGAAATCAATTAACAAACGGAGACGTAACAATACTAAGT